>NW_007246629.1:0-15507 GCF_000164805.1 Carlito syrichta | reverse complement strand
CTCCCCCATCTCTCTCTCTCTCTCTCTCTCTCTCTCTCTTTCTCTCTCCCTTTCCTTTCTTTCTAACTCTTGCCTTTCTTCTCTTTCCTGTCAAGGCTGCTTAGGGAACAAATTCTTGGTTTGGCGGTTTAATGACCAAATCCAGACACTTTAGGCAGCCAGCAACAGTGGCGAAAACAAAAACTGATGATACTATGATACTGGTAATATAAATAATAACAGCGATGGTGTAATCATAAACAGGCGGGCACTACACCATTTCTCGATGGCGGGTGGGAGATTCACGGAAGTCCCCACTGATGGAATTTACAGGAAGACGGCCGATCCTCTTAAGGCAAGCACATCTGCACAGAGCCGCTGACTCTGGGAGGCCAGCATCTGAGATTTTTTTTTTTTAACTCAAAGTAAAGCTCCAGCCGCAGAGAAAAGAACATGTGCAGCAACCCGGCTTCCCCTTTATCTCTTTAAATGTACTTCAGATAAAAGCAGCATCCAGTCAGGTCAAGGCCTCCCCAGACTCATTACTCTTTACACCACACGGCTCAGCACACTTGTCTACAGCCATCTACCGACTCCACGGTGTCATTGCGGGCTCAGAGGCTGCGGTCCTGCCTGACGCTGCAGCTGCCGCCCGCCCGTGGTTGTGCAGGGCTCTCAGCCAGGGTGTGTACCGGGAAACGGGAAGGGGGGTCTGGGGGATGGGCCTTGGGAAGCCTGTGTGCCAATTCAGCAAATCAAAAGCAAAAAACCAAGCCCCATCAACGAAACCCAGCAAATGGAAAGCTTGGAAAAGACTTGCTAGCACGAATATTTAGCCTTCCTAACCTAAGGACGAAGATTACACATATGCCCTCATTAGAAGACCAGATTTTAAAGTGTGTGTATGTGTGTGTGTGTGTGTGTGTGTGTGTGTGTGTGTGTGTGTGCAAACATTCCTTCTTTCCTCTCCCTCATTCTTTGCAATTGCAGACCTGGAAAATTTTGCAGAGTGCATAAAACTTGATTATTTCGATAGGCACACCTTACAAAATCCACAGGCTTGGATGCACAGCTAAGATTTCCTGAAACTATCCAAAATTTTTCCTATACAACAATTCTGCTTAATTATTAGTTGTTCTTTTGTAATCCATTTTAAATTGTATACTTTATCTTGAAAATTATCTTCATTACTGAAATACATAGTGAATGACAGAATGGGGAATTCAATTTGCCCGGTATATTAATTGATGTAATGTTCAATTATTGATATATGGATAAAGAAGAAATTAATATTAAAACACACAATGTACATTAAGGCAGAAAGGGAGAAATGTCTTGTTCAGGTTTGAGTTTTGACCATCAGTTATGTTTTTATGCAGAACACAGAGGAAACTGCTTAATCGAGCCTTTCGTTGATTTACATTGCTACCTAAAACTGCACAAGGCAAAATGTCATCTAAATAATTAAAATGCATTAGCTAAATTGTGGAATCATTTGCAGCACCGGGCAGGTGGTAAGGCACCTGTTAAAACAGCCTATAGGTAGTGCCATCAAGATGCATAATGGCCTAGCAGGTTGGAAAGAAATCACCACCATACCATGCCGTAAAACAAATCGTGATGAAGACAGCCTCAGAGTTGGCTATCTCGGAGAGGTAAAAGAATAACCACATAGCCCTCACCTGGTAACATCTCTGTCATACATGTACACTGACCTATCTACTTACAGCCTTTCAGGGCCGGCCCACAAATCACAGCATAGAGAGTGGAATGACTGACTGTCCTGGTCTGACCAGGTAGGAGCATTTCCTGGGATGTAGAACTTTCAATGCTAAAACCAGAACATCTGAGCAGAACAGAAGGATGGGTTGCCCTACTTGGGAGAAGTTATGCATATACTTTGTTACAGAAGTTAAGAAAAATATGGAATCCATCTTCCTCATGATTGTTGGTGGTAGAGATCACCTCTAGACATGATCTCCAATAATTCTCGATTTGCACAAAGGACAAAATGTGTCCTCCCTGATAGAAAAAGTTGAGGAAAAAATAACTAACCTCCCCACTTTAAAAATATTTGAATGCATGTGTTCATTCATTGATTCCACAAATGTTCTAACTGGACACCCATCTCTGTGTATGCACTTGGAATAGAGTGGTGCTGAATGGGTCATATACACCTTTAAATCAGTGAGCAGCAAATAGCATAAAGATGCACTTTGCTTGGCCATTTTATCTTTTCAAAATATAACTTATTTGACAATATTTAAAAATTAGGAGATCTCAAATGAAAACTCGGATCTAATTTTTAGAAATATTGAGGTCAGGTGTGGTGCTCAAGCCTGTAATCCCAGAACTTTGGAGGCCATGGTGAGAGGATTGCCTGAGCTCAGGGGTTTGAAACCAGCCCGGGAAAATTGGCGAGACTTCCTCTCTACAGTAAGTCAAATAATTAGCCAGGTGTGGTGGCATGCACCTGTAGTTCCAGCTACTTGGATGGCTGAAGCGGAAGGATCACTGGAGCCCAGCAGGTCAAAGCTGTGGTGGCCGTGAGGGTGCCACTGCACTCCAGCCTGAGCAACAGAGTAAGACTCCGACTCAAAAAAAGAAAAGAAATATTAAATGTGGCAGCAAAGTAAGGTCTACATTTTCATAGGGATGATAATTGCCCTCTTAAGGTAGAAAACACTTTCCAGTTCTCTACAGTCTCCACCACTTCTTGGGATCAGATGTTACTTAACAAGTAGATTAACTAATTTGACTTAATGATCTGGCCTTGGTAGGCACTTAAGTTTGTAGCTTCTTGATCTTGTTTGACATGTAAACACACACACACACACACACACACACACACACACACACTACATTTTAGATATGGAATTAATATAGAACTTTTACAATTACATATAATATTTATCTTATCTTCAACATTTCCTGTCTGAAAAAGATATCAGTGTGTTGGTGGGAAAACCATAGATAGATAGATAGATAGATAGATAGATAGATAGATAGACAGACAGATAGATAGATAGATGGAGATAGATACACATAAGAGAGAGAGAGAATATGAATGCATCATGGTTGTGTGTATATTTTACATTCACTCAATACTCATTTTCTACAATGAGAGTTACGGGTCACTATCCTACATTAGGAAGAAACCTCATTTCACTTAGGGCAAGTGAGCACAGGAAACCAATTGGCCTCTGGTCTTTGAGACTCAATTTGTAGAAATGTATCATCACCTCTGAAACCCTTTAGTCTTCTCACATGGCCACTGAAGTCAGTTATGGCACAGCACCTTGACTTTCTATTGGGACATTTCTACAAGGGACTCTATTTCATACAAGTGGCTCTACCGTAGTCAACTAAAGAAAAGAATGTGTGGTAGCGCGTGCCTGTAGTTCCAGCTACTTGGAAGACTGACGTGGAAGGATCACCGGAGCCCAGCAGGTCGAGGCTGCAGTGGCCAGGAGCGGCCACTGTACTCCAGTCTGGGCGACAGAGTGAGACTCCAACTCAGAAAAGAAAAGAAAAGAAAAGAAAAGAAAAGAAAAGAAAAGAAAAGAAAAGAAAAGAAAAGAAAAGAAAAGAAAAGAAAAGAAAAGAATGAGTTTCTTCGAGTAAGAAGCTACTAAATCCACGCAAATTCCCACTTTCTTTTTCCGCTTCAAGGTGTGCACAGCAAGAATTATGTGTTCAAATATTAATATGCTTTGTCTCTCAACATTTTTTCTTATTCTCTACTTTTTCACTATTCCCTCCCCAACTCCATTACTTAGCACAAGTCAATACAAACAAATTAATGGATTTTTGTTGTCTTTTCTTCTTATTTTGCTGAAGTTTAAGTCAAGTAATATTATATTGGTAATCCATTTGACTAGCAGAGTGCTGCATTTTATTTAATTATATCTGAATATCTTTGAACTTGAATTATGCTCTCCTGTTCACCAAAATGCTCGCATATCTCGATTGTATCATACCAGGTCTGCCTCACTCATTTACTTGCCTAAACTTTGTAGGTATTGGGTTCATGATGCTTGGCTGAAAAGCCCGTGGGAGAGATGAGGGCACATGACCTGAAATAAAACCAGAGGAATAATAGTGCCCATGAGGGTAAGGAGAAGAAGTTAGGAAGACTCTAAGAGGGGCAGATAGCTCTGGGTTCCAAGAAGAAGACAGCTGTATGGTGCCACTGGGTAGGTTGGAAGCTAAGTGACAGGGCTCCCAGCTTCACTACAGAGTCATCATTCTTAAAGACAGCAGAGAACAATCTGAACCACCAAGCCAAGAGAAGCCATGGGTACTTGATAGCAGATGTTGCTGTGGTAACCACTATTAACTGACCCATCCCCAGTGCCTTTTTGGTACCATATACCTCCCAGGCTCATGTTCATCCTTAGGAAAAAGGGAGAGGAGTGAAATGGCTAAAAGTGAACGGTTTGCTTGATAGGAACAAGAAACTGAATTTAGAATTAAACTGATTCAAAATAAATAATGAAATAAGTACCTGTTGTACATCTAAGTTAGAGTACTGAGCTTTCCTATAGGCTTTGAGGAAGCTAACAAGCCCATCTGATCCATAGTGAGGCAAATACAGTCTAGGTCTAGAATTTGTAATAGTCCAACAGATATATACCTATTATTTCTTGCTTTTAAAAAATACTTAATCTTCAGCTTCTGTGAGTCTAAATGATTCTCCTGCTTATGTTTTTCTGCCTCTTCTCAGTTTGCACCCATTCATTCTCCCACCTGCTTGAACATGTGGTCCCCCTGCAAGGAATGAGATTCGCTCTAAGATGGAGAAACATTTTATCACTATGACACAAGCAGGAGACAGCTGTTTCACATTAATCAAATATGGGAGGTGTTACAATCCCTGTACTCTGGAGTCCAGAGGTTAAACAGACGGAATGGAACATTCAGTGGGCTGTTCCCTCGGGGGGTGTCAGCAAATTATTTCTATGTTTGAAATTCTGTGCATAACCAAATTGATGATTCAGTCAATCCTCAAACCTTGTTTCTTGAAATGAGCAGAATGACATTTTCTATTTACTGCCACTCCCAAAACTTTCATTTTTAAATCATTTTAATAACAAAGCAAACATATTCAAACATTCAATTCGAAACCAATTTTTTCCCCATTTGCAACCTGGTAGATCCAGAGCTGCTTTCACAGTGGACACATTTAAATCCCCTGTTCTCAGGCCTCAGTAGAAATTATTTTTAAATAATTAATCCTGTTATCAGTTATCAGCTCAGCACAATAATTAATCAATTGCAAAGCAATGGCCTGAAACCAACACTGATTAAGCTACTGGTGGCCTATCTGTTTAAGTGGCTTCTAATCTGCTACAGAAATCGAATACTACTGTGATATATTAGATCATGTAAGGCAATCAGCATCCACCTAAACTTTATGAAAGAAAGTCTTCATTAAAGAGTCAAGTTACTAAACACTAAACTTAATGTGAAAAATGACTTGAGAAGCCCAACTGAATCAGTGCGGGCACCATTATTTAACCTGCTTTTACAGGACATCACTCGACACTACTTCTGTACAATGGAAGTCCTCACAAAGTAGATTCATCTTGAACCAGAAATCTTCAATATTGTAGTAGAAAATATCCTACCGGATGGCTGGAATTTCACTGAGTTAGTTCACAGGGAATCTGGACACCACGGAAGATCTCCAGAATGGATTTCTGTACATTCTGTAGACAGGCTCAACTGCCATAGAGCACTATGAAGCAGACAGGTTGGGAAGAATCCAGTCATTTCTTCCACTTAAAACCACATGGTTGCTCATTTCCCATTATCATCTCTCTGGCCACAGGGCAAAAGTACATTCTTCCCTTTCTGTGGAAACTCTAGCAATTTCTACTATATTATCCTCAACCATAGTGCCTTGAAGGAATATTTAAGCCACTAAAAAGACTGACCTTGACAAGGCAATGTTTAGACATATTAGTTTATCAATAAGGGAAATCCTGTTATTGGATTCTCCAGACAGGTATTGCTTAAATAATCCATGTTACCAAGGCCAAGGTCATCAGTATGACTTTTAAAAATCATTCATTATGAGATATTTAAAATATATAATGGCTATGAAATATGGATAACAATAAAACCATCACTTAACTCTACCCAACTCCTAACTTGAGATATAGAACACAGGCATAGTGAGATGATCGATATGTATTGAGTCAATGAACAAATTAATTTAAAAGTATATAAATAATGTCCTCCCTATAAAAACTGCTGCCACTTATATTACCATTATTAGCAGAAATGAGTGCTTCTATTTTTCTAAAATTTAAGGTGAATTTCACTAAAGTCAGGAACATCTTCCCTTTGGTCTTCCCATGAGGAGTGGCCAAGTTATACTGGCCTAGGTATAGGTCACAAACAGTGTTAGTAGAATGAATATTATACCTATGTTTTGCATCATAATGAGTACAGTACAGCTGGAGCCAGCAACCAGCAAGGACTGAGGATGGGGAGCAAGGGAAGGGTCAGTTAATAGAAATCCTTAGTCATCACAGGTGGGATCTGGGTCTTGCTTCATGAGCAATGAGAAACCACCAATGGAATTCAGCTGGGAAACGATTTATCTCAAAGGCCCTGATAATGAACTGTGGCCTTGAGACAAAGTGAGTGAGAAGGTCAGTTAGGAGTCTGTTGTGGTCTTCCAGGCAATAACCCATGGTGGCCTGCACCAGATAGAGATGGAGGTGTTGAATTGCTTGGTCTAATCAATGGTGGGCAGCCTGCCTTAACACCCAGGGTTCACATGGCAGCCAATCCATGCTGGCTTGCAACTTGGCAAAATAAAGGTGTGAGCATACACCAAGAGAACATAGATCAGAGAAGAGGGCATTAAGAGAGCAAGTCACTGAGGCATCTCTGAACAGACGAGAGACCGCACATGACTAGAGGAAGAGTTATCTTCAAACTTTATAACAAACATGAAGGGAAGAAGTACACATTTCCTGGGGACTGAGGCTCTGTTAAATGTATTCAATACAAAGAGTCATTACTCTGACATTGAAATCATAGTGAAGGCAGTTCTTCCAGGATAAAGACAGGTTACTAGTTGTTAGGATTTAGGAGGGAGAAGAAAGTACAGGATGATAGGCAAGGTTTTGGAGGAAAATACTCTATTTATACCATTGCTCAGGTATCTGCTGTGATATTGCAGTCAGGATCTTTAAAATTGTTTGTCCCTGCTGCGATTATCAGAGGCCAATTCAACCCTTCTAGTGGTTTCCTCAAATAAATGGAAAAGAAACATTTTATTTTATTCACTTTACCTTTACTTCTTGATTGAGGTATAACATTGATCCAGTAAGGTACAAAATGTTTAAATTGTAATAAAATAGATATAACATGAAATTTAACATTCTAGCCATTTTTGGTTTGTTTGTTTTTTTTGAGTCAGAGTCTCACTCTGTCGCCCAGACTGGAGTGCAGTGGCCGCTCCCGGCCACCGCAGCCTCGACCTGCAGGCTCCAGCGATCCTTCCACCTCAGCCTTCCGAGTAGCTAGAATTACAGGCATGCGCCACCACGCCCGGCTGATTTTTTTATTTATTGTAGAGATGAGGTCGCGCTGCCCAGGCGGGTCTCGAACCCGCAGGCTCAAGCAATCCACTCACCTCAGCCTCCCAAAGGTGTGGGATTACAGGTTGAGCCACCGAGCCCGGTTTCTAGCCATTTTTTAAGTGTACAGTTCAGCTGCATTGTGTACATTCACATTGTTGGGCAACCATCACTGCCATCCACCCACAGAACTTTTTAAAATCTTGTAAAACTGAAATTTTGCACCCATTAAATGATAACTTTGGTTATTCTCCACACCCCTAGCTCCTGACAACCATGAAAGTGCAGGAATCTTAAGTGTACAGTTTGAGACACACACACACATACACACACACACACACACACACACACACACACACACACACACACACCCAGATCAAGAGTTTGAACATCTCAAGTGCCCCAAAACTTCCCCTCCTGCCATTCTGAGACATGTTTATTTTTCTCTCTCATGTTCCTGGTTCTCTCTCCATCATAATGCAAAAGCCGTTATGAGGTGCTTATTCAATATGGCATTTTATTTTTCTTTACACAGAGGGAAAGAAACAGATGTGACACCACCTCTAAATTCTCCACAAATTTACAGCCTTAACTTGACAAAGGAAGGACTCTGAAGTGCTGAATATCTCCTTCTGCACGTGGGGTTTGTGCTGCATGACAAAATACAGGAGTACAAAGTATAAACCACAGTTCAGCTCATTGCAGAACTTCCTGTATGAATTGATGTGAGTTGCTCCAGTCATGCCTGCCAGCGTCCATTCCCTCTGCTCCTCTGCTTTTAGAAACACAGCTTGGCATCTCCTTAGGAAACCTCTCGTGTGCAACCTCAGTTTGCAAGGTGGGCTGAGCCAGATGCATGGTGGGCAGGTAAAACCGGGTTTGGCCAATGAACATAAGCAGCCCCAGGCCATCAGGGCTGGTGCAGATACAGGAAGAGAGGTCAATGAGATTGACTGGGATTCTACATCTCACCTCCAGCAGCTATGCAATCTTGAGGATGTTTGGGAACCTCACCGGACATTCAAGATAAAATGGGGAAGATAATTCCCATATTCTAGAACTGCTGTGAGACCTAATGATATAACAAAATAAATCTATGAGCCTGTCACATGGCATAGAGTAAATACTACATAAATTGCACGTGTCAGTATTAATTCTAGCATGAAAGTAATCACCATTGTGATTTTTTATAATAAAGTGCACGATAATGACACTCCTGTAGCCTATGAACATCTTGAAGACAAGAATACCATCCTATCTATGTCTGTATTTCTGGTGTCTGGCACATTATGGATCCTTTGTAAACATCTGTTGGCTAGACCAAATGGTCTAAGGTATGTTTTTTAAACTATTTATCTGGGCCCCATCCCTGTCTCTTATTATTTACTTGCTTCTTAACATATACATGCATTTGCTATAGATGAAGTAAGCAGTTTTATAATTTAGAGTGTTTTTTAAAAGCAGGATTTATTAAGAGGATAGAAAACTCCTACAGTAGGAGGGGACCCGAGGAGGCTGCCCTATAATTTAGACCTCTGATCCCCCTTTGTTCCATCTGATTGGAGTGATGCATCTATAAGCCAAAGAATGACAAAATTTGGAAGAAACATCAAAGCCAGGAAAGGCAAGAAAGGATCCCACCCTAAAGCCCTCAGGGGAGCACAGTCCTGACTGCATCCTGGTTTCAGACTTGTGGCTTCCAGAACTGTGAGAGAACACATTTCTGGTGTTTAAGCCACTCCGTTGTGGTGCTTTGTTATGGGAGCCCTATAAAACTAATACACTGGCTCTCTATGGGATGCTGACGTTCTTAACAAGAATGTCTATGTGGTTGGTTATAAAGAGGAGAAAAAACGACCAAGTTACAAAGCCAAACCTGGGTTTGGTCACTCCCTAAGGAGGTTCCTGAACAGTTTCACTGTTACCAAAAAGCTGTGTAGTGGAAATTGGGTGCTTTGACTATTCACAGCTCTTTTCCCCTTCTTTGGCAAGCAAACAATGACTCTTGAAATCCAGGGCATAAGGATGCCAACGATGGAAGCATGGAGTGAGCAGCCTCTCTCACGTGTCAAAGAGAAGGAGTACCAAGCAGTACAGATAGGTACCGGCAGGAAAATCTCCAGACACTTGCCTGTCCTAGGGGTGGTGATGTAAATGCTGAGTCTGTGGGACTCTAGGGTAATGCAGGAAACATCACAGCCCTCGGGTTTACTTTCTCACTACTTGACTTAATGAGTTGAGCAAACACTTTGGCTCTTCAATAAAAGCACAATCTCAAGTTTCTTAAAAGGGATACAAAGTGGCTAATGGACTGGGAGAAATTGGTTGTAGCTGGAAGCACATTTCAGAAGTACATTTTGTTTATATTAAAACCTCATTTAAGTATCAGTTCAAGGGAAAGCTGCTAACAGGGCAAGTTTAATATGACTAATACTCGCACAACCTCAGAGCATTCCATTTCCATCAACCCAAGAGACATAATTTTAAAAACATTTTAAAGTCACTAATATGGTAAGATGCTACTAATATGGCACAAATTATAACAAGAAGGCACAAACATGATACCGAATATTTGCTGAGGAACTTAGTAGCAAATTTTATCATTGTACTAATATGATGACAGGTTGCAAATACCAGCATTCCACTGTACCATATCCCCATTAGCCCATGTTTATGATGTTACAAATGGCACAGTTATTCACAGATGAGTTCATCTTTGAGACTTTGTGCTCTTGATGCTAATAAATGCACTGGCTTCACAGCCTACACGAACCTGAAATTTCCATTTTGACTTTTGTAAGAGAATTCATCACGTAAAACTCTGCAGTTTGCAAAACAGCGTTCACTTTGGTCAGTTATACATGGAGATCACTGATATGTTTTGAAACAATTGGGCTGAAAGGGCCTTGCCCACCAATGCCAAGATTTCCCCTCATGGACTGTCTGAACAAGGACTAGCTTGATTGGAATGTTGTGTGTGCAGCCGGGAAGCTGCTTGCTCAGAGGAATAATTCCCCCAGAGCTAAAAACTCCACAAGCCTTGAAGAGATTTCTGGGCAGAAAATTACAAGCGCATCAGGAGAAGTCTGTGCAAGAAAAACCCTCTGGGGTCTCGTCCACTAAATGGCGCTGCTCCAGGATATCAGACTGATGACTTTGCCCACCCCTCCCACTTATACCAAATCATACTGCACCCTTCCAAGTTGCTCCAGAAATGCAATATTAGAAAATTGTTAGAAAGTAAGTGTTTAACTAAAACAACCAGCAGTCTGTTCACAAGTCTCAAGGGAGGTGATGCTACTTAAGCCATACAAGGAACTGTCATTATCTCCAGGGCTCACAGGAGGTATACAAGTGGGCATATCAACCATGACACTGGAATGAGAACTTGTAGTGGTGATTCCATATTATGTATAAACTGCAACAAGTGAATATCTTGGTTGGGAATGGGAAGGGAATATTTAGTATTGCTTATGTTTTTTCTGTGTTGTCAATTTTTGTTTAAATCAGTGTGCATTATTAGAAGGAAAAATTTCATTTGCAAAAAAAATAAAATATTTCTACTGAAACCATTTGAAGACAATCAAATACTTACAGAAGTCCCAAAGGTATTCCATCAGAGTGAAATGAGAAAGTATATGGCATATTTTTTGCATACTAAACATACCAAAATATTTTACATTTCCAAAAAGAAAAGTGATATCTTCTATTTTTATTTATTTCTGTATTGATCATGTGACTCTTCTTGATCTAAGTTTTATATTTTTGACAAAGACTTGGCTAAAATCATCCATTTCTTATCCACTTAACTCTACTACAAAAAAAAGCACAAATATGAAAATAAATAGCAACTGGCACCTAGTGTTCATTTTGGGGAAACAATAGGGAAGGGTGAAGACTTTGAAAAAAGTACAGTATACCTGCTATAGAAATAAAGCAATGGTTATTCAGTCACAACAAATTGTCTTTATGTTGTCTGGATTTTTATTTATTTAAAAATATTTATTATTTTAAGGAAAAGCCCCAAATCTGGATATTTCTGTAAAACCTCCAGATTCTTAAATATTGGCAATTTTAAAAATCATATATGCTAGAAAGCATTGTCCCAAGTCAACACAACTGAAAGTTTTCCACTTCGCAATGCCTCCCTTAAAGATGTTTCTGACAGCCTCTCAGTGCTCTATAAAGAATTGTTAACTAAAACAAATAACTGCTTGCATTCAAAGACTTTGATCATCTCTGAGAAATGACGCACGTTTACTGCTGGTGCCTGGCAGGGGACTCCCTATATACATATGCAAGATCACTGCAGTCTGGACCCTTACAACGGAACACAACTCACTTGTCGTGGTGAGAGCAGCTCCACAGTCTTAGCTGTGTAATCTGTTTCTAGTAACATAGGACCACCTCTTTGCTACCAGGGAGTTTGATGTATGCCCCCTTCTACATTTTGATGAGTCCCCTTGATGCTTGTTTCTCTTTTTCTATAACTCTCTCTCATTGACTTCTTTTTGATGCTGCTGTCACTGAGTTCTCCTACCTCTCTTCAGCCTCCTGGTTACCAGTCCCAGGAGTTTTCACAATGCCTCACTGGGGGATGGCATTATAGGACTGATTCCACTATATGCATTATAGAGAGCAGACACTATACAGAAGACAAATAGAGATTTTTTTTTTTCCACACGAAGATACCTTCTGTGTATCTTTGGTTTTCGGTTTTTTTATGATGTTCTCAGGTATGACTTTTCCTTTTATTTCCACTGCTTATTTTTTACTCATACTACTCTCTGGAGTACAAGTTGATGTTTACACCAAATTTAGAAAATTTTAGTCTTTATTTCTTCAAATAGGTTTTTGTCCCATTTTTCTCTCTCTCTTCTCCATTCAGAAATCCAATTATATACAATTAAGTACTTGTTATTTCCCAGAAATCACTGAGGCTTTGTTCAGTTCTTTTCAATATTTTCATTCCCTCTGTTCTTCAGTTCTATTCTGCCCTATCTGTATGTTTACTGATTTCTTTATTCAGCATTTTACCACTGATATTTACATTTCAGATATTATACCTCACATTCTAGATCTCAATTTGGGTTCCCTTTTGTGATTTTCATTTGATTCCTGGAACTTCTCATCTATGAACTCACTGTGTCCATCTTTTCCTATAAATCCTTCAATATTTATAATAGTTATTTTAAAGTCCCTGTCTACTTTAATCCCAGCATTTGCATCATCTTGTAGTCCCTTTCTATTGACTATTTTTTCTCTTCATCAATGGTCAGAAACCACTTCCTAGAGAGTCAGGAAATAAAAGTTGTAGGCTCTGCAGGCCATATGGTCTCAGCTGAAACTGTTCAACTTCATCATTACAGCAAAAAGTAGCCATGGGCAAAATGGAAACAAATGGTGATGGCGGCATTCCAATAAAATAAGGATATTTACAGAAACACCACAGGCAGCAGTTTGCCAAACCTTGCTCTAGATTATCAGTTTGTTTTTCTCTATTCTTCACGTGTCTAATATTTATTTGTTTTTACTGTTACACTGGACATTTCAATTGTAGGAGGTTCAATACATAGAACAGATTGTAGGGGAGTCTGAATCATGTTGTCTTCATTTGAATGGTGGTTGAGTTTTGTTCTGGCAGCAATTAAGTCACTGGCATATGTTCTTGACCCTGTAAAGTTCATGTTTGTGCTTTGTTGGGAAAATCTACTTAGGATTTGTCCATAGTCATAGGGCATGGCCCTTACTTTAGGGCAGGGATTGGCTAATGTTTTCTGAAAAGAGCCAGTGAGTAAAACTTTTAAGCTTTGCAGGTGATATACAGTCTCAGCCACACATTCCTATTTAACCCTTTAAAAAACAATTTAAAAAGTATTCTTGATCATGGACTGCACAAAATAGGCCACAGGCCAGATGTGGCTTGTGGGGCATAATGTGCTGACATCTGTCCTAAGATATGTGCCGTACCTCTACAGTCTGATCCTTCTGGAGTCTCAACTGAATGTGCAAAATCTCCAATATCTCCATTTGGGCCTCTGCATCACAGTTAATCCTTTTCACAAGGCCCTATGGGGCCTGGTCCTGCAAATGTGTGGCATATTTCTCAGGGAAGGAAATAGACCATGGAGGCTTCTGTCTCCCACACAGCTTTATGCTTTCCAGTATCCAGCTTCACAAATTCCAGCTACCTCATCATCCCCAGCTTCTGACTTCATCCACACTCTCTGCTCTCTACTTAGACTCTGCTGCCCTGCACCTATGGTTGAGAGATTCCTCCTAGGTATAAACCTGGGTCAGTATGGGTCTCACCTCCTATGTCTCTATTCTCTGAAGGCTCACAACTCTGTGCTGCTTGGTACACAGTGCCTGAAAAATTATGCCTCCTGCATTTTGTTTTTAGGTTGTTTATGGTAGAAGGCATTCTGCCATGGCCCAAAGCAGAAGATCCTCTGATACATTCCAGTATCTAGTCTTGGGAAAGTTCTCTGGGATAAAGGTTATCTTTAGGCCATATTATTTTGTTGGTGCACATACCGCTTTCTTTCATTGTTGAAAAATAAAAAGTAATAATCATCAATATTTATAAACAACGATTTAGTACCTACTATGTTATAGGCATGGTGGAGTAGAGTTATGAATAAAATAAGCATTGTCTTAGCACTAAGAGGAATAAATCCAAAGGATGTGAAAGGCAAGACAGAGAGAGAAACCATGAGCAAGTAAACTGGTAAATAAACTAGAAATAACAGATTGTGGGTAAGTGTTAATGAAAGTGATAAGCATGGTGACAAATGAAGAATCAGAGGAGCAATTAATTAAGCTTTTGAAAGGTCATTCTGGCCCTAAGGAGTGAATGAAAGGTTGAGTGATCATAATGTATTCTCCAAACCAAGACTTTACTGGGAGAGATGAAAGTGCTATTAATAATTACACCAGAACAACAGTTGTAACCGGCACTTTTTAAGGCAACCCAGGAATTATATTTTACCCTAAAATTATGTTTGCCCAAAAAGGGAACGAGACTAGAAAATATGTCAGATAGTTTGGACACCAGTAGAATAATCTAGATGAGAAATTATGGTGACCTCAACTATGTTTGTGAGAGTGAATTTTGAGAGAATTCACAGACTTGAGAGGTGTTAGGAATCTCAAATCTAAAGGAGAGGGTAGAGGTGAAGAGAATGTAGAGGCAAGACTCAGTTTCTGACCTCAACAATTGAATTAACAACTGATATAAAGAAACATAAAAAGGGAGGAAGACCAGATTAATGTGTGTGTATGTGTATGTGTGGGGGGGTGATAGGAGAGGTGATGTGTATAGCTTTGTGTATATTGACTTTAAGATAATTAAGTGATAATGAAGTTAAAATAAACAGTAACCTTTTGTGCATAAGGTTCTAGAACACAAATAACATTTCAAAACTGAGAAAAAAATATATATATTCTTTAAAATATCTCCCCTAGTCTCTGCAGCTAGGAGGAGTAATAATATCCTTCTCTGAGAGTTCATAATATCTCCCTCATTTCATGCCTAAGAAATGGGATTTTCTTCTGCCTTACATTAACATTATTTATATCTATTTTATATCACTTATATTATACCACCTAGCAGAATGCATAGCTCTTGTCAGCAAGACATTACTACATTTCTGGTGGTGTATATAGCAGATGCTCAATAAAAGTTTTTAGAATAGCATAATTTCTCTATGATACTGAGGAACCGATACTTCTCAGTGTAGCAGCAGAGAGTCTTAGCTCATGAAGAACTTGTAATATGTTAAACCAGCTAGGACCCTCGTTTTTCATGCTCCGGGTAAAGATATGCTCATGAAGGGCTATGCTGTCTATTAGAAGTTCACTTCTCTTAATAGTAAATATAGCCTGAGGACAACTTGACAACATACCACTCAGGGCAAAACTGCATGCA
>NW_007246628.1:444211-462637 GCF_000164805.1 Carlito syrichta | reverse complement strand
GGGAGGGGGAGGGGATTAACAGTAGCAAATATCTGTCTGGGGCTGGGAAAACACCTCTTATCAACAGGGTGTCTGAATGAAACGTAATTGTACACCTAACCCTTAACTGTACCCCACAAAACTATAATAAAAATACTGATTAATTATTAAAAAAAAAAAATAGAACTGTATTGAAAATTAAATCTATAAATAAAAAAAAAAAATCCATTTCCATTTTCAGAAAACTTTGATTTGTTCTAATACACACACACACACACACACACACACACACACACACACACACACACACACATACATATTCACCTATTCCTTTGGCATTCATGAGTGTCAGTATAATATACCTGGATAAAAAGACTAAAAAGTCATGTCTGCTATCTCACAGATCAGAGTGTACTTCTCAAAATGAGAGCATTAAAGATAAATGGTCCCTCTTTTACCAGTCACTGTGAAAATCATGTAACAAAAAAGGATCCTGGAGTCTTTGAAGAATATCCTTGATAAATTTTTGCAAGTTCCAATTTTCGTCTTCTTGAGAAATATTACCATGTTCCCTCTGAGTCACCAGTTTAAGCTGTTACCAGTAAGTTCAAGCAGTCATTTTATCTACTTGGGGCCAAAGGCTAAAATGCAGGCATCCAAAATGTGCAAAATGACTGTTTTCTTCTGTGGACTTGCAGCTGAAATTTTCTTTAAACAGGATGCAAAGGTATCTAGAAATTCCATTGGTATATTAGTACATGGTGTTCATCTACAAGGAAAAATATGTCTTCTGGGGCAGGTTTCCATGGATAGAGGAGAAAAGAGGGAGAAAGTAAGACTGACAGCATTTGAATCCTTTCCCAGTACTTAAGAACTGTCATCTAGAGCAATTTATTTAATTTCTCTGTACTTTGGTTTCCTTACCTATAAAAGTGAGATAACAGTATTCCCTCAAAGATCAGAGTGTGATATAAAGCACATTGAAGAGTGTCTGATTCATGCAAAGTCTCTGTGAATTTTTGTTTTTATTGCTGTTAGTAGAGGAATCTCAACATCAATACCGGTAGTGATGATATGTGAACAGCCATACTGTTTTTCATAGTGGCTATGCTAAGTTACATTTCCACCAAGAGCACACAGGGTAGATTCTAATGGCAAGAGAAATGAGAAATTCCAATAATTTCTAATAACATGGTAAAGAAAAATACAGACAAGTATATATATGTTCACACATATGTACCTGCATACCTTAACCATTCTGAGTCTCAAAGTTCTCAGTTGTAAAATAGAGGTCATAACTTTTCATGTGCTTATAGTAAAGATTTACATAAGCACATAGAATTCCCAGTACAGGGACTAGCACTAGGAGACCATGTGTGGTAGCCATCAATTTTAACAGCAGCACTGGCAGAAGCAGTTGCAGTAATAACCACAGGTGCATAGTGATGGAACCCAGAAGTGCAAGCATGTCAAGTAGGAAACTCTGGAGGCACTTGAAGCCAAGAGACAGCAAACTTTGCACAGCTAGGGATGTAGAGCCCCAGCCCAGCAAAGTCCTCACTGAGTACCCTTTGAAATGCCACCTGAGCTTCTCTACTTTTCTAAATTCTTCAAAGCCCAGCTCTAAGCCTTCTATGCCTTGAACTTTCCAGGATTCATGGCAGTCCCTTTTAACTCCGTTTATTTTTACACATGAAAATGCTGTCTCATTTCATACTCACAACCAAGTGTTGATTAAGCCGAAGTGAATGAAAGAATCACAGGTCCTTACTTCTCTTGTGGAGTTTACAATCTAGTAATCTCAAGAGCCTGGATCTTCCTTCATCAACATGGAACTCCTGTACTCCACTCTGACTCCAACTAATCCCTACTTATCATTTAAGAATTATTTTATAAAACTTTTCTTGATGCCTTACTCCTCTTCTCCTGTTCTATGTTAGGTGCTATGATGACCAGTTTGGTGTGTCAATTTGGCTCGGCTACAAGGGGCAACAGACTTGGCACCATCCGTGGATGAGGAGTCACAGACAAGTAGTCTTCACTGATTGCCCTCTGAAATGCACCCAAGCATCTCTGCTTTTCTAAATTCTTTTCTACAGTTATGTCCCAATTATTTAATCAAGCACCATTCCAGGTGTTACTGTGAAGTTATTTTGTAGATCTAATTAAAGTCCATACAGATCTTAAAGTAAGAAAGAGTAACCTGGATAGCCTGCAGGGGCCTAACTTGATCAGCTAAAAGACCTGAAGAGCGGAGGAGCTGGAGTTTCCCTGACGAAGAATACAGTTCCTTTGTGAATAGCAGCTGCAGCCACGCCTGAGTGTTCTAGCCAAGCCTTCCTGGTGACCTGATTTAAGGATTTTAGATTTGCCTAATCAGACCCAACAAGTGCATAAACCAATTTATTACAATAAATAAATACATGTATGTGTGTGTGTGTTTGTGTGTGAATGTACACACACACATATATATCAAGGAATCAAGGGACTCATCAATGAATAGATCAATGATGAATTAGTCAGTGAATATTCTGCTTCTCTGTTTGAACCCTGACTGACACAAGTGCTTCTAGGTTATTTCTGACATGGTATTTATTACCCTCCAACTGTATTTGTTTCTGTTATCATTACTTTTTGAACACCTAATAGATAAACTCTCCTTAATAAGAGAATATCTGTTGCATAGTAAACACTCAATATGGGTTTGCCTAACCATTTACTACCAGTAAATATTATCCAATAATTAAGCCTACGGGTACTAACACCAGGTAGACCTAATTTGGTGTTCTGTCTCTCACCACCAATAGGGCTTTGGGCAATTCTTCATATGCCTTTAAGTTTCAGTCTCCTTTTCTGCAAAAATATGTAATGATTGTAATAGTATCTACCACATAGAATTGTTTTAGGAAATAGGGGAGTAAATGCATAAAAACACCTTAGCATACTAACTGGCACATTAAGAATTCAATAGGCTGAGCGTGGAGGCTCAAGCCTATAATCTCAGCACTTTGGGAGGCTCAGGCAAGAGGATTGCCTGAGATCAGGGGTTCAAGACCAGCCTGGGCAACTTAGTGAGACCTCGTCTCTGCAATAAATCAGAAAATAAACCAGGCATGGTAACGAGTGTCTGTAGTTCCACCAACTTGGAAGGCTGAAGCGGAAGGATCGCCAGAACCCAACAGGTCGAGGCTGTGGTGGCCGTGAGCATGCCACTGCACTCCAGCCTGAGCGACAGAGTAAGACTCTGACTCAAAAAAAAAAAAAAGAAGAAGAATGTAATAAATATGTATATTCTTGTTCTTGTTATTATTTGAAATTTAAAATAACTCTTTGTTCTTTTCCCTTAGGAAATAGCTAATTAAACATTCTTTAAACTTAGTCTACATAACGTTGCTCATTCCTGCTGCTCGGATGCCTAAGGGAGTAGCGACTTAAGTTTGACTTAGCGCCTGCTGACCTAAACGTCCACAATGGACAGCTGATGACTAACAAGGTGCTCACCCCTCTTCCAGAACTCTCACATAGGCATGACCTAAGGAACCCAGTGAAATCTCAGATTAGTACCTCCTACTTTTCATTAAAATGCCAAATCCATACAAGAATATGCAATATCTCACTGATTCAACTCTTCCCTGGAAAAACCAGGAATGATAAAGCAACATCAACAAGAACATTCATATTTGTGTCCCTATCTTTTACAAGACACTTTAAATTATTTTCCTTGATCCTTGTCCTGATCCTATGACACATGTAGGGCATTTGCAGGCCCCTTTGGGCAGTTGATAAAGCAAATTATTTGTATGTCAGTATATATCATTTGTGTAAAGGAGTTCAGAATCCACATATCCTGCATGAGAGGCCAGGGGACACCTGCCACTTATAGAATTTGTTTACTGGTGTTTCTGCTCTCAGGACTAAGATCTTAAATACTTTACATTTTTTTTCCTGAAAGCCCCAAAATACAGGGATGAAATATTTTCCTTTTCAAATTCCAACTTCAATATATGAGTCACACACTCTTGTGCAATTCACTTAGCCTTTCTGAGCCTCCATTGCTTTAATTGTTAGACTAGCAATATTAATATCTCCTTCAGAGGAGTGTGAGAATAGCACGTAATAATACAGAAAGTGGTTCACAGAACCCTTCCAAGAACTGTTAGCTACATTCTCTATCTTTGGAGAGGTGCCACTGCATTATGTAAAGAGAATGGACAAGTGCTTATGACCCAAACAAATTCAATAGGCTGATCTAACAAGCAACGTGAATAGAGAAAGATTGCGGCAGACTTCTATACTCATGCAACAAAGTGTCTTGGTCACTGAGACTTATTTCACCAACAATTTCAACGGTGTTTAAAGACGACAAAGTTAACTTTTTTTTTTCATTGATATCAGTGTCTATTCATATGATTAAAATTATAAATATGAGGTAATCTATTAAGACAATTATAAGAGAGTTATAAAATAATAGTTAAAAAACACTTAAATTCACAAAGTTTACTTATTTTTTATTTTAATAGCTTTAGGGAGTACAAATGGGTTTTGGTTAGATGAATGCATTGGATAGTGGGAAAAAGTCTGAGCCTTAAGAGCACCCACCACCATCCCTTGTGCACATTGTATCCAAGAGTTGATTTTTTTTCCTCCCTCCCCTTCCTTCCAGCCCTCCCCCTTTTGAGTCTCCAATATGCATTATACCTTGCTATATGCCTTTGTATATCATTAATTTATCTCCCATTTGTAAGTGAGGGCAAACAATATTTGGTTTTCTATTTCTGCATCATTTCACTTAGGAGGATGATCTCCAATTCCATTCAAGTTGCTGCAAAAGACATTATTTTTTTTCATGACATAATAGTATTCCATGGTATATGTAGACCACATTTTCATTATCCACTGATCGATTGATGGCATTTAGATTCATTCCACATTTCTGCAGTTGTGAATTGTGTTGCTATAAACATGTAAGTGCAGGTGTCTTTTTTTGTGTGATGACCTCTCTTTCTTTGAGTAAATACCAAGTAGAGGGGTTGCTGGATCAAATGGCAGATTTACTTTTTATTCTTTAAGAAATATACATACTGATTTCTGTAGACAGTGTATTAGTCTAAACTCCCAACGACAATGTATAAACGTTCCTTTTCACCACATCCATGCCAACATCTAATGCTTTTGGTTTTTTAATAAATCGGTCATTCTGACTGGTGAAAGATCATATTTTATTGTGATTTGAATTTGCATTTCCTGATGATTAGTATTATTGAACATTTAAAAAATATGTTTGTTGACCATTTGTATATCTTTTGAGAGATGTCTGTTTATGTCATTTGTCTATTTTTTAATGGAGTTTTTTATTTTTTTCTTGCAGATTTTTACGGGGTTCTTTACCTGATTCTCGGTGTTAGTCCTTTGTTAGATGTATAGCTGGCAAATATTTCCAAGCATTCTTTAGGTTGCCTATTTACTATACTGATTATTTCTATTGCTGTGCAGAGGCTTTTTAGTTTAATTAAGTGCTACTAATTTATTTTTGTTTTTGTTGCATTTGCCTTTGGGTTTTAGCCATAAATCCTTTTCTAGGCCAATGTCCAGAAGAGTTCTTCCTAAATTTTCTTCTAGGATTTTTATGGTTTGGGGCCTGACATTTAAGTCTTTAATTCATCTTGAGTAAATTTTGTATATGGTGAGAGTTGAGTAACAAGTGTCATCTTTTTGCCTATAGCTATTCAATTTTCCCGGCATTATTTTGTGAATGACTTGCCCTTTCCCTAGTGTATGTTTATTTCCTCCTTTGTCAAAGATCAGTCAGTTGTAGACATTTGGGTTTACTTCTGTATCTTCTATTCTGTTTCATTGGCCCATGTCTGCTCTTGCACTAATGCCATGCTGTTTTGGTTATTGTAGACTTGTAGTATAATTTGAAGCCAGTTAATACGATGCCACCAAATTTGTTCTTTTTGCTCAGGATTTCTTTGGCTATTCTGCATCTTTTGTTTGTTTGTTTGTTTCCGTATAAATTTTAGGAGTTTTTTCTTTTGTCCTAATTCTGTGAAAAATGGCACTGGAAGTTTGATAGGGATTGCATTAACCCTGTAAATTACTTTGAGTAATGTGGTCATTTTAGCAATATTGATTCTTCCAGTCAATAAGTGTTGGATGTTTTTCCATTTGTGTCCTCTGCAATTTCATTCATCAGTGTTTTGCAGTTCTTTTTGCAGAAATCTTTTACCTCCTTGGTTAAATATATTCCTGGGGATTTTAGTTTTTTGGCAGCTATTATAAATGGAATTGTTATTGATTTGATGCTCAGCTTGGTTGCTACTGGTGTATAGCAGTGCTACTGCTTTGTGTACATTGATCTTGTATCCTGAGACTTTACTGAATTTGTCAAGTCCAGGAGTCTTTTGTAGGAGTTTTCACTATTTTCTAAGTATAAGATAGTATCGTCAGTATACAGAGATTGTTTGATTTCTTCTTTTCCAATTTGAATACACTGTATTTCTTTCTCTTGCCTGATTTACTCTGGTTAGGAGTTCCCTAACTATGTTGAATAAGAGTGGTGAAAGTGGGCACCCTTGCTTTGTTTCACATCTGAGGAGAAATATTTTCAACTTTTCCCTATTCAGAATGATGTTGGCTGTGGGACGGTCATATACAACTTTTATTATTTTGAGGAATGTTCCTTTTAAGCCTATTTTGCTGAGGTATTTTATCATGAAGTCATGCTGGATTTTATCGAACTGTTTTTCTGCATCTATTGGAATGATCATATGATTTTTGTTTTTAATTCTGTTTATATGGTGGATCACATTTATTGACTTGTGTATATCAGGTGATCCTGCATCCCTAGGATAAAACCCACTTGATTATGGTGGATTGTTTTATGGATGTGCTGTTGAATTCAGTTTGGTGGTATTGTGTTTAGGATTTTTGTTAAACAGGAAAATTGATCTGTAGTTTTTTTTGTTGTTGCTGCTGTTGTTTCTTTTTTTCTTTTCTTTTTTTTTTTTTTTTTTTTTTGGTGGGGGTGTCTTTTCCTGACTTTGGGATTAGGGTGATACCGACTTCATAGAATGCATTAAGGAGAGTTTCCTCCATTTTAATTTTATGAAATAGCTTCAGTGGGATTACTTACCAGTTTTTCTTCTTGAAATAACAGTTTAAAATCTTTGCAATGAAAGCCAGATTTCTACAGGACACACTAGAAGAGTCCAAGAAGCAGTAGAAAGCCATCAAAATGAGAACTCCTCTTTGCCTGCATGCACGAGTCACCTGATCTGCTCCTAACACTGAGGCATATTACTGAGTATGGTGGAATCTGCTGAGAAGGAAGCTGGAAAAGGTAGTTTCCTCTTTTTTCCCTCTCTACCCCATATCTTGCTAGGACCTCACACCTCTTTGACTGAAGTCCAGAATTCTAAGGCAGAAGAGAGTCAGGAGTTATTATTTCAAGTGAAGGTTAAAAAACAATGAGGTTGGGCAATTAATGTAAGATAAATTTCCTAAAAAAAAAAAGTTGAGTAAAACGTTATAGATGACAGTGTGGGTGGGGGAGAAAAAAATTTGAGGTAAGGCACAGTAATTACAGATTCCTTCATCTCTGTAAGTGTAGAAAAGGACATAATTTGTTCTGCTTTTAACAAATGCCCCTGACTTATGCTAGGATGTGCCACTAGACAGTTGAGTGAACTGAACATGACCATTCTTTCTTTGGAAGACAAATATTAAACACTTGATTACACCAAATTTGTAAATATATTCCAAATAACTTTTTTTAATGTTCTAATTGACATTTTCAGGTGAGAAAATATATTTTTTTTAATTTTAAAGGTGTTGAGTACAATTCAGGATTAGGTATATAAGTGTCATCGTATAGGTAAAATTGGGATCTACATCCCTTTGGTATCTACCTCACTTGTTTGGAGGTCAGGTGCCCTTACTGATGTTATGTGTCCTCCCTTCCCCAGGCAGTTTCTGGCTACTGCCAATCCCTTTCTTATAGTATTATGCTAATGTTCAGGGCCCGCTTATGAGTGAGAACATGTGGTACTCAGTTCTTTGTTTCTGATAGATCACTGAGTATGATAGACTCTAAATCCATCCAAGTTGTTGTGAAGTCCATAATTTTGTCCTTCCGTATGGCTGTATAATATTCTATTGTGTATATGTACCACATTGTTTTTTACCCAGAGGAGAAAATATTTGTACTGTATTCTAAATATATTAATGAATATATTCTCTGAATAAAATATCTTTTTACTGACTCAGAAAGTACCAGGCTACAAAAGATGCAGTGTTTTAAAATGATTGTATATGCCCATTCCCACTAGGTTACCACCACAAATACCAATGTTCAGCATATAGAAATGTAAAAGTCAAAAATTATATTCAGGTTGTAATGACAGTGGGAGTTTCAATCTAAAATATACCTTTGTTATCAATAAGATAGCTGAGGTCATTTTGCTGTCATTTACTGCTTTATGACATGCTATGTTTTGAATAGTTTCATCCTCCCAAAATGTATACATAAAAACCCAGTCACCACTGTGATGAAATTAGAAGATGGGGCCTCTAAGAAGTGATTGAATCATGAGGATGAAGCCCTCATGAATGGGATTAGTACTCTTATAAGGAAAACTCCAGAGAGTTTCTACCATGCAAGGACACAGTGAAAAAATGGTCATTGATGAACCAAGATGTATCCCTCAACAGACACCAAATCCGCCACTTTGAACTTGGACTTTCCAGTCATCAGAATAGTGAGAAATAAATTTCTGTTGTTTATAAATAGACATCCAGTATATGGTATTTGCTATAGCAGCCCAAATGGATTAAGGCACAACTAAAAGGACAATAGTTTCAATTCCAAAGACTATCTTAGAACAGAAACTGATATCTGACTTCAGTAGGAAATAAGACAGAAATGAATATCTGACTTCAATGAAGTAACACTACAAATGAACAATAAACCAAACTTTAAAATGTCTTATTAACTGAAAACTTTAAATTAACCATACAGAGCACCCTTTTAAATAACATTTTAGTTAAAGAGAAGTCATTTCATTCAAAACATTACTCATTTGTTAGTTATCCAATCCAAAAAAGTTAGAAAATGAAAAATAACATGAAACTAAGAAAAGATGAAAGGTTAATAAAGATACAATCAAAAATAGATTTCTTTTAAAATGGTAAATAAATCACAAGTAAGGTCCAGGTTACAAATAATTAGACTAACAAGTCATTTGCTAAACTATTTTTTAAAATTCAGTTTAATTTAAAGATATGGGGTACAATTCAGGATTAGATATACAAGTGGTCATTGTATAGGTAAAGTTTGGACCTCCTTTTGGTCCCCAGTTTGCTTGGTTTGAGATCAGGTACCCTTTGCTTGGTTTGAGATCATGTACCCTTATTCATGTTGTGCCCCTCCTCCCTCTCCTGGATGGTAAATGTTCAGAATCCGCTTAGGAGTGAGAACATGTGGTACTCAGTTCTTTGTTTCTGTGATACATCACTGAGTCTGATAGACTCTAAATCCACCCAAGTTGCTGCAAAGTCCATAATTGTGTTCTTCTTTATGGCTGCATAATACTTCATCATGTATATGTACCACATTTTTTTTATCCAGTCCAGTTTCAATGGGCAGTATGGTTAGTTACATGTTTTTGTGATTGTAAATAGTGCTGCAATAAATATGTATGTGCAGATATCTTTTTGTACAATGACTTAAGTTCCTCTGAGACTATTCCCAGAAGAAGGATTGCTGGATCATATTTCTAGTCCTTTTAGGAATTGACACACTATTTTCCATAGAGGCTAAACTAGTTTGCGTTCCCACCTACAGTGTAGAAGCCTTCCCTTTTCTCTGCATCCTTGCCAGCATCTGTTGCTCTTTGCTTTACTTGTTAATGATGATCATTCTTATTAGAGTTAGGTGGTATCACAATGTGGTTTTGATTTGCATTTCTCTGATGATTAGTGAGGCTGAGCATTTTTTCATATGTTTGTTTGCTGCTGGTATGTCTTCTTTTGAAAAATGTCTAGTCTTTTTCTTTTGCCCATTTTTTAATGGACTGTTGGTTGTTTTCCTTTCAGTATGTTTGAGCTCCTTGTAGATCCTGGATTTTAGGCCTTTGTCAGATATGCAGTTGGCAAATCTTTTTTTCCCATTCTGTAGGCTGTCTCCCAGCAATCTTGATGGTTTCTTTTGCTTTGCAGAAGATTTTCAGTTTCAGTTTAATGAGATCCCACTCATCAATCTTATCTCTTGTGGCATGGGCTTTGGGGTTTTGATTAGGAATTGGTTACATATTCTGATTCCCATAATGGCATCTCCTATGTTTTCTCAGGTTCTTAAAGTTTGGGGTTTTATATTTAGGTATTTGTTTCATTTGGAGTTGATTTTTGTGTAAGGTGACAGGTTTAGGTAATCAAGTTTGTTTCCATAGTAATCCCTGGTAATCATTTGTATTTCTTTTTTTGTTATTATTATAAATATGTGGGGTACAATTCAGGGCTAGGTATACAAACATTGATTACGGAGGTACTCTTGCTGATAAGATATGCCACTCCCTCCCTAGCAGTTTCCCCCCAATGCCCCCCTCCCCTGACAGTTTCCCACTACTGACAATCCCTTTCTTATAGTATTGTAATAATTGTTCAAGGTCCACTTATGAGTGAAAACATAAGGCACTCTGTTCTTTGTTTCTGTGATAGATCACTGAGTATGACTGACACTAAATCCATCGAAGTTGCTGCAAAGTCCAAATGTTTGTCCTTCTTTATGGCTGTATATATATCACATTTTTAAAATCTACTGTGTATATATATCACATTTTTAAAATTCAGTCCAGCTTTGATGGACAACATGGTTGGTCCATGTTTTTGCTATTGTGAATGGAACCGCAACAAACATACATCTGCAGGTATCTTTTTTGTAGAATGATTTGAGTTATCTGGGTATATTCCCAATAGGGGAATTGCTGGGTCACATGGAAGGTCAGTTTCTTTCAGAAACCACCACATTGCCTTCCAAAGAGGTTGCACTAGTTTGCATTCCCACCAGCAGTGTAGAAACGTTCCTTTTTCTCTGCATCCTCGCCAGCATCTGTCATTGTCTGTTTTATTAATGATGGCCATTCTTACTGGGGTTAGGTGGTATCTCAATGTGACTTTGATTTGCATTTCTCTGATGATGAGTGAGGCTGAGCACTTTTTCATGTGTCTGTTGGCTGCCCGTATATCTTCTTTTGAGAAGTGTCTAGTCATGTCTTTTGCCCACTTTTTAAAGGGACTGTTTGTTTTTTTCCTTTCAGCATGGCTTGTTTGAGTTCCTTGTAGATACTAGATGTTAGAACTTGGACAGATATACAATTGGCAAATATTTCTTCACATTCTGTGGGCTGTCTCCCTGCTCTCTTGATAGTTTCTTTTGCTTTGCAAAAGCTCATTAGTTTGATGAGGTCCCACTTGTCTATCTTATTTCTTAAGGTGTGGGTATTTAGGGTTCTGAATAGGAATTTGTTGCCAGTTCAATTTCCATAAGGGGATCTCCTGCGTTTTCTAAGGTTCTTATAGTTTGAGGTTTTATGTTTAGCTCTTTGATCCATTTATAGTTAATTTTTGTGTATGGTGATGGGTAGGGGTCCTGTTTCAATCTTCTGCACGTGATCAGTCACTTTTCCCAGCATCATTTACTGTACAGGTTCTCCTCTCCCCAGTGGTTGTTGTTGGAGGCATTGTCAAAGATGAGTTGTTTGAGAAACTGAGGCTTTGCTTCTGGAATCTCTATTCAGTTCCATTGGTCTACATGCCTGTTCTTGTACCAATATCAGGCTGTTTTGATTACTATAGCCATAATTATAGTGAAGTTTAAGGTCTGGAAGTATGATACTTTCGGCTTTGTTTCTTTTGCTAAGGATTGTTTTGGATATTTGTGGTTGTTTATGTTTTCATATGAATTTCTGTATTGTCATTTCCAGGTCTGAGAAGAATGATGTTGGTAGTTTAATGGGTATTGTGTTGAATCTATAGATTGCCTTTGGTAGGATGGACAACTTAACAATGTTGTGTCTTCCTACCCATGAGTATGGAATGTTTTTCCATTTGTTTGTGTCTTCTTGGCTTTTTTTAAGCAGTGTTTTGTCGTTCTCATTGTAAAGGTCTTTCACTTCTCTGATTAGGAAGATGCCAAGATATTTCGTTTTGTGTGTGGCTATTGTGAATGGGATTGTGCTTTTAATTTGGGACTCTGCTTTTTGTTGTCTTTTGCACACTTATTTTGTACCCTGAGATTTTGCCAAAGTCATTTATCAGTGCAAGCAGATTTTTGACCGATTCTCTTGTATTTTTGAGGTATAGGATTGTATTATCAGCAAAGAGGGATAACTTGACTTCCTCCTTTCCTATTTGGATAGCCCTGACTTCCTTCTCGTGGCAAATTGCCCTAGCTAGGACTTCCAACACAATGTTGAACAAGAGAGGTGAGAGTGGGCTTCCTTGTCTTGTTCCAGTTTTTAGAGGAAATGTTTCCATTTCTGTCCATTTAGCAACATGTTAGCTGTGGGTTTGTCATAGATGGCACTTACTATTTTGAGGTATGTTCTTTCTATACCTAGGTGCTTGAGGGTTTTTATCAAGAAGGGATGCTGGATTTTATCAAAAGCTTTTTCTGCATCTAATGAGATAATCATGTGGTTCTTGTTTTTACATCTGTTGATGTATTTAATTACATTTATGGTCTTGCAAATGTTGAACCAGCCCTGCATCCTGGGGATGAAGGTTGCTTGGTCATGGTGGATGATTTTTGAGATGGGTTCTTTTATCTGATTTGCTAGAATCTTATTGAGGAGTTTTGCAACTATGTTTATAAGGAATATTGGCCTGTAGTTCTCTATTTTTGTTGGATCTTTACCCATTCTATTTATCAGTGTTATTTAGCTTTGTAAAATGATTTTGGGAGAATTTCATCCTTTCAATTTCCTGGAATACTTTCAATAGGATTGGTATCAGCTCCTCCTTGTATGTTTTCTAGAATTCTGCTTTAAAGCCATGTAGTTCAGGGCTTTTTTTGTAGGTAGTTTTCATACGACCAAGTCAATTTCCTGGGTTGTTATTGATCTATTTTGTGTCTTAATGTCTTCTTGTTTCAACCTGGGGAGATGGTGTGATGTCAGAAAGTCCTCCATTTCATTTAGGTTATCAAGTTTGTTTTCATGTAGGTGTATATAGTAATTTCTGATAATCTTTTGTATTTCTTCAGGTTCACTTGTTATTTGTTCTTTTGTATTTCTGGTTGTGTTTATTTGGGCTTTTTCTATTTTTTTCTTGGTCATTCTGGCCAGGGGTCCATCAATCTTGTTAACTGTTTTGAAGAACCAGTTTTTTGTTTTGTTGATGTTTTCTATGATATTTTTGTCTTCTATGTTCCGTATTTGGTCTCTTAGTTTGGTGATTTGGATTCTTCTGCTAAAGTTGGGGTTTCAGTGGTCTTCTCTTTCCAGCTCCCTTAGGTGAGTTGTTAGGTTCTCCACTTGTAATCTTTTCGTTTTCTTGATGGGTGCTCGTAGTGATATAAATTCCCCTCTTAGAACTGTTTCATGGCATCCAAGAGGTTTTGATAAGATATTTTTTCATTTTCATTTGTTTCCAGGAATCTTTTAATTCCTGCATTGATTTCAGTGTTGACTCAGTAGTTGTTCAGCATCATACTGTTTAGTGCCCATGATTTTTGGGCTTTGGAGGAATGTAGTTGTGTTGATATTTATTTTTATTCCACTGTGGTCTGTTAAAGTGCATGGCAAGATTTCAACCTTATGGAATTTGTTTATGCTTGATTTATGGCCAAGGATGTGATCGATCTTGAAGTATGTTCCATGTGGTGAGGAGTAGAATGTATACTCTGTGGTTGTTGGGTAGAATAATCTGTAGGTATCTATTAAGTTCATTTGGTTGAGCGTCAAGTTTAGGTTCTGGGTCTCCTTGTTGATTTTATGTCTCAATGATCTATCTAGAGCTGTTAGTGAGGTATTCAGGTCCCCTGCTATAATACTGTTAGAGTCAATATCTTTTTTTAGTTTACTTAGTAGTTGCTTTATAAATGCAGGTGCTCCTGTGTTTGGTGCATATATGTTTAGAATGGATATTTCTTGGTGACAGATTGAACTTTTTATCATTATATAGTTTCCTTTTGCATCTTCTTAAATTTTTGATTGCTTAAAGGTTGTTTTGCCTTATGTTAGGTTCACAACTCCTGCCTTCTTTTGTGATCTAGTTGCCAGGAAACTCATATTCCATCCTTTAACTTTGAGTCTGTATGTGTCCCTTGTAATGAGATGAGTCTCCTGGATGCAGCAAATAATTGTGTCATGGTTTCTTATCCTATATGCCATTCTGTGTCTTTTCAGTGGTGCATTTAGTCCATTCACATTTAGGTTGATTATTCAAATGTGATTGTTTATCCTTCTCATAAGGTTCTTATAAAGTTTTTTCTTTGTTTGCTTGTTTTCTTTTTGCTTTGAGTTGATGTACGTGTGTGCTTTCAAGTTTCTTGTTGTACTGTATTTTCTGTTGATTCTGTGCTCTGCTATTCTCTTGGAAAATGTGTGGTCATTCTTTTTTTTCTTTCTTCTTTACTTAATACCATTTTAAATGTCTCCTGTAGAGCTGGTCTGTAAACTGCATAATCTCTTAGGGCTTGGGTGTCTGGGAAGAATTTTAATTCTCAATTACTGATGAAGCTGAACTTGACTGGATAGGAAATTCTTGGTTAAAATTGTTTATCTTTGAGGACTTTGAATGTAGGACTCTAGTCCCTTCTTTCTTATAGTGTTTCTGCCAATAAGTCTGCTGCTATTCTGATTGGTTTTCTCCAGTAGGTAGTCTGATCTTTCTCTCTTACTGCCTTTAGGATTTTTTCTTTTGTGCCTACTTTGTATAGGCTAACTACTATGTGTCTAGGGGTTTGTTTTCTCATTTGATGTCTTATGGAGTTTATCTGTATCTCTTGTGCTTGACTGGTCACATCTCTGGTGAGATGGGGAAAGTTTTCTTGGATTATCTTCTAGAATACTTGCTCTAAGATGTTCTCTATTTCCCTTTCTTCTACTGGGATACCAGTCAGGTGTAGGTTTGGCTTTCTGATATAATCGCAAATCTCTTGTAGTCTCTGTTCTTTCTTTCTGAGTCTTCTTTCTATGTTTTTTACAGGTTCATTACATGTTCTGGTCTTCAAGTTTTGAGATTCTCTCTTCAGTTAATTAATTCTGCTTTCTATGCTTGTCACCTTGCTATTTACTTCCTGGATAAAATTTTTTATTGCCAAAATATCTGTTACAAGTTATCTCAGTGTTGCACTTGTCTTTCTTGAGTCTTATTCACTCCTTCTATCCATTCACTAATCCCTGTCATATTCTGGGGCCAGTCATTGGTGGCTTACATTTTTTGGGCACCAAGGTCTGATTTTTTAGGAATTTTGTCTTTGGTACAATTGAAATTGCCTATGGTCTTCCTTTGGTTCTTCCTCATTTGTGACAGAACTTTTGTTTTTCTCTATAGTACTGTTATTCAGTGTTAGTGGGATAGGCTTTCCCTTCTGATGTTTGCTCAGTCCTCCATTCTTCCTTGATTCTGGTTCTGAATTTGTTCTATTTTAAAATAAGACAGTGAATGGGAAAACTTGCTGTCTTTTGTAGTTTTTGAAATTTGAATAAAGTAGGGGATAGGGCACTAGGATTCAGAAACTACTTGCAAATTACAATATTCACTTACTGTAGTATGTTTTCCCTGAGACCCACGTCCCACCACCACTCTATATGATGATGCAATGTGGAAACCAATGTAAAAAAAACAACTAAAAACACACACACACACAGACATACACACACACCAAAACAAATTGCGATAACAACAAAGTGTAACAAAACAAACAACAAAAAACCAAGAAAACTAAACACACACACACACACACACACACACACACACACGCCTAGCACAAAGTGAATAGAGAAGAAAAACAGAAAGACCAGACATAAAAATAAAAATAAAAATGAATGCAGGTCAAAACCTCACACATTTATTGACACACAGCTTAAACTCTAAAATATGAAAATAAAGCCCAGAAGAACAAAAGAGCAAAAACAAACCACCAACAACAACAAAATTGAAAGATGAACACTCAATCATTCACATTCACACATAAACAGAAAATGACAAAAAAAAAGAAAAACAGAAAAGGAAAAAAAATTGGGGGATGCAGATCAAGTCCTCATATATATATTCATGCACAAAGGAAAAATATTTTTAAAATAGATGAACTAACAAGCAAACAGTCTAAGAATTTTTTTAAATTTTTAAAAATTAAAATTTTTTTTCAAAAACCTGCCCTCTTGTGGCAGGCTCTGTAATTGTTCCTCTGATCAGATCTCTCCTGCAGAGCCACCTCTTTCACTCCTTCAGTGTCCAGAGCAGGGAAGGAGAAGGGATAGTGGAAGTGGGTGGGACTGCAGTTCTCCCCTCCCACTCTCCTATGGTCAGGGAGATCCCCTCTGGAGGGGAGGTGTGGGGTTGTCTCTTCCCCAGGTGTGTACTCTCAGGGAGTGCTCCAGCCAGGTCTATCCTGGAATAGAGTTCTCCTATTGTGACTGACATCCAGGCTCCACCTGGGTTTGTCCCTCTCGGTTGTGGCCCAGCTATGTGGTCTGATGTTCAGAGGATTGCTAGGGAGGAGGGGGTTTGAATCAGCCCCAGACTCATCACTGATCTCTTTGGAGTCCTTCCTCACCGTTCTTTCCTGGTCATACCCTTTGTCCTGTGGCTGGATCAGGGTCAGGGGTGGGGCCCTGGAACTCAGCACCCATCAGGTCCCTCCGAATTTTGTGCTTCCAGGATATTCCCTCTGGGTCACAATCTATCCCTGAGTAGTTGATCCACCAGTCACAGAGATCGAGTCTGTTGCAAGTCGGTGCACTTTCCTGCCCCATCTTCAAGATGTGGTGGGGTGCCTCTCTTGTCCTCTACCATGGGACTTTGCCTCTGGACTCCTTCCACAGCCCCTGCTGGCAGTGTCCTACCAGGTGCTGAAGTGGTGATGCAAAGCCTAGAGTCGGCAGTCTCTCCTGCCGATGATGAGGGAGACCTTGGGGCAATAGTCTCTCCCTGTTGATTTTCACAGGAAAATTTTTGTCCATTTAAAAAAAAAACTGACGATTGGCTTCTGTGACCTAGGAAGAGCCAGGGACCAAGCATAGAAACTGAAGCACCAGCTATTGCACCAGGGGCCTGACCACTTGCTCTTGAGCCCCCACTTAGACATCCTCTCCCAGCATTTTCTTCCCAGGAAGGGTTTTGTTGATTTAAAAAAGAAAAAAGAAAATGGAGCTCAGCTTCTGCATCCCAGGATTCACTAGGGTCCAAGCCCAACAACTGTGGCTCCAGCTGCTGCACCAGGAGAGCCCTGGCGGCTAGCTCCCTAGCCCTCACCCAGTTAGCAACTCACATACCCACTCGCTCACCAGCATGTACACAAAATTTTCCATACACTCACTCACATCAGGACTCACATAGTCTGACTGGCTCAGTCTTCATCTTCCCGACCACCCCCATTTGTATTGCTTTGGGGTAAGTTGTGACTTGATCTTTTGCATTTCTGATTGTGCTTGTTTGGGCTTTTTCTCTCTTTTCCTTGGTCATTCTGGCTAGGGTTTCATCAATCTTGCTTATCCTTTCAGCGTCAGCTTTTTGTTTCATTGATTTATTTCTATGTGATATTTTTGTCTTCTTTGTCCTATATTTGGGCTTTTACTTTGGTGATCTGAATTCTTCTGCTAAAGTTAGAGTTTGGTGGTCTTGCCTTTCCAACTCTATTAGGTGATTTGTTAGGCTGTTAACTTGTTGTCTTTCTGTTTTATTGATGTGTGTTTGTAGAGACATAAATTCCCTTCTTAGTACTGTTTTCATGGCATCACAGAGGTTCGGGTAAGATGTTTCTTTACTTTCATTGTTTCCAAGAATCTTCTGCATGTGTCAACCAGTTTTCCCAGCACAATTTTCTGAATAGGTTCTCCTCTTCCCAGTGGTTGCTGGTGGAGTGTTTGTTGAAAAGGAGTTGGTTGAGAAATTGAGGTTTTGTATCTGGAATCTCTATCTTGTTCCATTGGTCTCTATGCCTGTTCTAGTACCAGTACCAGATTGTTTTGACTATTGTAGTTTCATAAAAAGTTTCAAGTCTGGAAGTGTGATACTTCCCACTTTGTTTCTTTTGCTAAGGATTGTTTTGGCTATTCATGATCATTTATGTTTTTATATGAATTTCTGTATTGATGTTTCCAGGTCTGAGAAGAATGATGTTGGTAATTTAATGGGTATAGCATTGAATCTGCAGATTGTCTTTGGTAGGATGGACATCTTTTTCTTTTTTTTTTTTTTTTTTTTTTGAGTTGGAGTCTCAGT
>NW_007246628.1:412513-444073 GCF_000164805.1 Carlito syrichta | reverse complement strand
GTAGAGATGAAGTCTCGCTGCCCAGGCGGGTCTCGAACCCGCCGGCTCAGGCAATCCACTCACCTCAGCCTCCCAAAGGCGCGGGATTACAGGCTGAGCCACCGAGCCCAGCAGGGTGGACATCTTAACAATGTTGATGCTTCCAATCAATGAGCATAGAATATTTTTGTTTATGTCATCTTTGACTTCTTTGAGCAGTGTTTTGTAGTTTTCATTGTAAAGATCTTTCATTTCTGTAGTTAAGAAGATGCCAAGGTATTTCTTTTTCTTTCTTTTTTTTGTGACTATTATGAATGGGACTGTGCTTTTTATTTGGTTCTCTGTCTGTTTGTTTTTGGTGTATAAGAATGTAACTGTCTTTGACACATTTATTTTGTACCCTGAGACTTTGCCAAAGTTCTTCATCAGTGCAAGGAGGTTTTTGACAGATTCTCTTGGATTTTCGATCATATTGTCAGCAAAGAGGGATAACTTGCCTTCTTCTTTTCCTATTTAGATACCCCTGATTTTTTGCTCTTGTCTGATTGCTCTAGCTAGGACTTCCAATACTGTGTTGAACAGGAAGGTTGAGATTGGGCAGCCTTGTCTTACTCTGGTTTTCAGGGGAAATGTTTTCAATTTCTGTCCCTCTAGCAATATGTTGGCTGTGGGTTTATCATAGATAGCTCTTACTATTTTGAGGTATGTTCCCTATATTCTTAGTTGTTATAGGTTTTTTATCAAGAAGAGATGCTGGATTTTATTGAAATCTTTTTCTCCTTCTAATGATATAATCATACTGTTCTTGTTTTATATCTTTTGATGTATTTAATTATATTTATGATCTTGTAGATGTTGAACTAGCCCTGTATTCTGGAGATGAAGTCTACTTGGTCGTGGTGGATGATTTTTGAGATGTATTATTAGATCTGATTTGCTAGAATCTTGTTGAGAATTTTTGCATCTATTTTCATCAGGGATACTGTTCTGTAGTTCTCTTTCTCAGTTGGATCTTTACCCGGTTTGGTTATCAGTGTTATAAAATTATGTGGAGAGAGTTCATAAAATTATGTGGAGAGAGTTCTGTCTTACTTGATTGCCTGGAATACTTTCAGTAGGATTGGTATCAGCTCTTCCTAGTATGTTGTGTAGAAGTCCACTGGAAATCTGTCTGGTCCAGGACTTTTTTTGCAGGTAGTTTTCTTATGACAGAGTCAATTTCCTAGGATGTTATTAGTTTATTTAGGTTCTCTATTTCTTCTTGTTTCAACCTTAGGAGGTTGTATGATGTTAGAAAGTCCTCCACTTCATTTTAGGTTATCAAGTTTGTTTCCATACATGTTTGCATAGTAATCCCTGGTAATCATTTGTACTTCTTCATGGTAAGTTGTGACTTGATCTTTTGCATTTCTGATGTGCTTATTTGGGCTTTTTCTCTCTTTTTCTTGGTCATTCTGGCTAGGGGTCCAACAATTTTGTTTATCCTTTCAAAGAACCAGCTTGTTGTCTCATTGATTTTTCTTCTATTGTCTTCTATGCCCTGTTTTTGGGCTCTTACTTTGGTGATCTGGATTCTTCTGCTGAAGGTAGGGTTTTGATGGTCTTTCCTTTCTGGTATTCTTAGGTGATATGTTAGGCTGGTAACTTGTTGTCCTTCTAGTCTCTTGATGAGTGTTTGTAGAGGCATAATTTCCCCTCTTAGTACTGTTTTCATGGCACCCCAGAAGTTTGGGTAAGATGTTTCTTCATTTTCATTTGTTTCCAAAAATCTTTTAATTTCTGTTTTGATATCTGTGTTGAACCAGGTGTTGTTCAGCATAATACTGTTTAGTGTCCATGTCTTTGTGTATTTGGGGGAAATTTTGTTGGTGGTGATATTTATTTTTATTTCACTGTGGTCTGAGAAGGTGCGTGGCAGTATTTAAATCTTGTGAAATTTGTTTATCCTTGATTTATGGCCAAGAATGTGGTTCATAAATCTTTGAATATGTTCCATGTGGTGATGACTAGAATGAATATTCTATAGTTATTTGAATGAAGTGTTCTGTAGGTATCAATTAAGTCCATCTGGTCAAGTATCAAGTGAGGTTCTGGATTTCTTTGTGGATTTTTTGCCTTGATGATCTATCTAGGGTTGTTAGAAAATTCATCCTAAACATATATGCACCCAACACAGGAATATCAGCTTTATAAACCCTTACTAAGTAACTAAAAACATATATTGACTCTAACAGTATGTTTCAATATTATGAAATCTGGTCAAGTTTTCATTTTAATAGATCCAAAGGAAAAAAAAATCTTATGGCCAACTTTACTAAATTTCAACAAATATCTAAAATTAAAACTCAAAGAAGCATCTCTCTTGATTCTAAAGTAAACATCATGCTTCATGAGAAAATATCTAGAACTTATCCAACTAGTCAAGAGTTATATAAAGAATTTCAATATTGCTAATTATATTTAATATTAATTTTGAGAGACCAGCTTTAAAATCAGATAAAAGATATAAAGTAATGCTAAAGGTGAAGAGGAAACAATTAAAATCACCATTATTAGACAATGATATCATTATATAGAAATCATAAGAAAATAAACTGAAGAACAAGAGTGAACACCAAAACAGAATTATTAAAGATAAATGGAACCAAAATGTTAAATTTGATAAATGTTCAATTTAGAGGGAAAAAAGTTTGGGTATCTAGATTAATATCAGATAAAACATATTTTAATACAAAAATCAGTATCAGGGATAAAGTGTCACTACTTAATGATTAAAGCATCCTAAGTTCCTTAGCTTAAGTTAAACATTAGGGGTTAGTAACTCTGTATTCAGGATATTGTGTTGAAAATGTTTATGTTGAAATTTCTGAATGAAAATTCACATTACAAATATGAAAATCTCTCACCTCTGTTCCTCTTTTTCTCTATCAAAATAATTGATTTTATGAAGAGATTGGTAACACAAAGTTCTTTATGACCATAGTTATTTAATTATTATCAAATATTTTATAATTTTTACTCTTTCCTAGGCTCACTCTTCCACATGTATGCCTAACTGTAATGATTCTTAGTACTGGAAAAGTAGAAACAATCTGCTTAATAATGTTTACTGATTATAGATGATAAATTCAGGCATGTGCAAATGGGGCAGCACAACAGGGGTTGACAGGCAGTAATGTCAGCCATTACCCTAGGATTGATTCTGGAGCCACAGCACCTTCTAGATCCTTCAGTAGAGATTTGGTTGCATGTGCCCAAGCTGAATTTACTGATTATAATGCTCAAGAAATGAAGAAAAGGTTTCACTCATCAAAGGGTACACTTACTTGAAAAGCAGCTCGGAAAAAGTAAATGAAAGAGTGAAGTTTTGGCCTTAGTACATCGCTCTCTGATGTTGAAGCATGCATCAGATAAGAACTGAGAGATACCTCCTTGGAATATCAAGAATATGGCCCAAAAAAAGACCCCTGGGAAGCAAAGAGAAATATTTTGACAAAAAAGCTGATATCACAAAGTGGACATACACAGTAACTAATTTTACTATAGTGCCTACCTCTCAAGAATAAATAAGTGCAAGGTAATTATTTATTTACACTTTTTTTCAGATATATGTTTTGGTCATTATGGAGGTTATGCGAAGAATGCACCTCTGATGTAACAACTCAACTGTACTATGTACATAGAACATCAAAAATTAGAACTCACTTTCAACTTGATAACTCTGGATGGGCAATGTTTATAAATTCTTTTCTTTTTTTTCAGAAAGCAGAATTTTTTGAGAGGACAGAAAACCTCCCACAGTGGGAGGGGATCTGAAGGGGTTGCCCTATAATTTCAAGAAAATGGGTGTATTTAGACAAAGTATTGAAAGTTATAAGGTATCTGTTTGGTGTTGATTCTTTCCCCCAAGAGCCCTGAAATACAATTTACTAAAAAATAAAACCAGTGAGAAAATACTTTAAAATATAGTATGTTTAAGAATGAATCAGAACGATGACAATTCATACCAAGGGCTTGAGTAGAACAAAGCATAACTGTAGCTGTGTATCTGGTCTATAATAGCATGTGCTGCACAGACAAAACAACATTGCTTTTGTAAATTATTTCACTGACCATAGAGAAGAACCATATTCTCCTGGTAGATCTAGGTTGAAGCAAAATATTAATTTGTTTTTGTAGTTGATGGTAAGTGATATGACACAGAGACATAATTCTGTTTTGCACAAAGACTATGCCACCTTTAGCCATATCCCGGAGTATTCAGTGACTCTGAGTCTGTAATTTGGACCCCCGACTAAACCAGCAGCATTAGCAGCTTAGCTAAACCCATGAATATTAGAATACTCAATGACCCACTGCAAGATATAATGTGACTAGAAACAGTGAACATCAGTTTAAAAGCCCTGGACCAGACAGATACAAATTATGATTCAGAGATAAAATAAAGAAAAAACACTACCGAGAAAGGAAGAGTCCTTGATCAGTTTCTCATCCAGAACTCTAATGAAAGCTTGAATCTTCATGAGATGATACAGAACTTTTGTGGAATTGGACATCTCAAAACCAAAAATAAATGGAACATTGGGTTTTTACTCAATACTGAGTACAAGCTGGTATTAGGCACAATGTATAAGTTATTTGTGCACATATAGTTCAAAGTTTACTTGGAGCTATGCTGAATAATTGTAGAGTCATATACCAAGGTCCACAGATACGGACTCAGGCATGGCAGAGGATGACTATATCATTCAGTATGCATGTTATATTTCAATGCAATGTTTTCCCAGAATGATCACTCTGATGATCATCTTATAAAATTGATATAAATCTACAGATTAAAATCAAATTAGAGACGTCTACTCCCTGTCATAGGAGATAAACTGATACTGTGCTTTCCACCCTTCCACTACTGGCATACATAATTTAAAAGAACAAGAAAATTTTAAAGAAACATTTTTAGTCACTGAAGATTAGACAATACAGATATGTGATTCTTAGAGAAGGGAAATGAATGAACTAAGATCTACAATAACCCTGACTTTCTGCCCAAAGATACTTTCAGGACTGTAGAATAAGGAGGAAGATCTAAACAAAGCATAGTAATCTCACACTGATGGAGAAATAAGGATCTTATTTCTACCTTTATATAGACATACATCACCCAATATATGTATATGTAACTGAGTATCTGCATTGTTTTGGGCTTGCTGCAAAATACCTAAAATTAAAATGTTATTTTTCTGTACAATTTCTGCTTTTATTATTTTTCATCTGAGAAAATAATCTGTACAGTATTTCATTAGGTCATTGGTCAGAGTTCAATTTCTCATTCATTCTTATTTACATAAATTATGAACTCACACTTATACCAATTTGAATTTTGCAAATTCAAAAAGAAATTCTTAAGCTACAAGTTATATTGACATACCGTGTTACATAAAGAACTTTCCAAGCCATAATTTTTTTTTTTCTGGTACCATTTGAATTTTCAACCACAATAGGACCATTAGGGAGATCAATGTCACTTTGTTCTGTTTCCCATGGGCCCAAAATTGGAACCATACTGTTCTTCAAAATAAAATGTGTTGAGGTATATTTTACATACAATAAATTGGGTCAATTTAAATACTTAATAGGATACTTAATAGGTATAAATACCTATGTAAACACAACTAAGATCCATCTTCCCAAAAGTATCTTTTATGCCTTTTGCAGATATCTCACTGTCTGCTCCCACCTTCAACCCCAAAGAACCACTGATAGACATTCTGTCATTAAGGCTTTGGTTTTCTTAACTTCGAATTTCAAATAAATAGTTATATAGTATGTATTCCCTTTTGTCTGGCTTCTTTCAGCCAGCATAATGGTTTTTTATGTTTATTCATGTATTATTTTATCTATACTTAAAGTTGTTATGGGCACTTTTGTACAAGTCTTTACATGGATATACATTATTTCTCTTTGGCAAAATACCTCTGTAACAAGGGGGTAATAAAAATATTAAAAAGATTGATAGAAAGCACAAAAAAGGGATTTATTCTTTGAACACCTCAAAGTTCTGGATTCCAGGTTCTGTACGCTCTTCTTCCTCACAATGCTCAAAGACATAAGAAAGGACACCCTTGAGTTGCCCCATGTGAGGCTCACACATACATACACACATACCCCCACCAAAGGGGTTTATCATTGGAATGAAAGAGAGTTATTTCAGGGTATATGACAGCACTGGGAGACTTTGAGCACACAAAAGAACTTTGTGGGGGGTCTCAAATGGTTTTGAGGCTGAAATGGTAATGAATTGCTCATTGATTCTCAAAGAAGAAAAATGGATAGATATTGAATATTCACTGGTGACCACAGAGCCTTAATAATTACATCAACTGTCTCTGCAAACAGTTTAATTTACACAGGATTTACAGTAGATGAGAAAGTCGGTAGCTGTAGGAATGCCCATATGTCACACTAAGGAAGGTGGAGAGTACTGTCCATTATGAGGAAAAAATTTTAAACATTCTCTGTAGTAAATGGACTTCTCTGGAACCTGGTATCCATACATGTTCCTTTAGATGCTTCTTCTAACTCATCCATGTAAAATGTGAAGTCTGACTCATCCCTACAATTTTAGTTTGTCTGTTTTTTGTTTTTGTTTTTTTTTGAGTTGGAGTCTCACTCTGTCGCCCAGCCTGGAGTGCAGTGGCCGGGAGCAGCCTCGACCTGCTGGGCTCCAGCGATCCTTCCGCCTCAGCCTTCCGAGTAGCTGAAATTACAGGCATGGGCTACCATGCCCGGCTGATTTTTTTATTTATTGTAGAGATGAGGTCTCGCTGCCCAGGCGGGTCTCAAACCCGCGGGCTCAGGCAATCCACTCACCTCAGCCTCCCAAAGGCGTGGGATTACAGGCTGAGCCACCAAGCCTGGCTAGTTTCATTCTTTACTACTTAACTTTACAGGTTGACTGTACCAATGGCCTTTGGTGAGAGGACCTTGATTCTAGTAATTGTTGATATTTGTTCTTTACGTTTTGAAAGTAGTCATTTTTAATTCTCATAATCTGTTCTGTATGATATATTTCTTAAAAACTGTTTTACAATGGAATGAAATTCATTAGAGGAACGGGAGTTAATCTTCTCTACTAATCTCATCAACAAATATTTATCGGATACTCCCTCTTAGCTGGGAGCTATAGCGAAAATAAAATAGTATGCTTCTTTTGTTATGAGGATAAAAACTATATTCTCTTTAACACTAGAAAATCAGCAGAGAGGTACAGATGAGTGGCTCCTAAATGTGTCTGATTATCAGAATGATAAGGGTACCTGATCGTAAACCAGGTGAAGTGAGGACCAGTGGGAGATCCAAACTTCACTCTAACCACTTATGTACTTAATCCTGAATTGTACCCCACATCTTTAAAATAAAATAACAATAATAAAAAACAAAAAAGAGTGATACAAGTAGTTCAAAATTTCAAAGCTTGGGTCCAATACCCAAAGACTGCAATCAGGAGATTTGAGCTGAGTCTTGGGCCTTGGAGTGTGGGTGCAATATTTTTTATATAATTTTTGAAAACACTATTCAAATGTAACACTTAACAATTATAAAAGGATATGCAGATGAAAGCTTTTCTCTGAGTCTATTCCTTTGTTTGTCTTCTGAGAAGCAAGTCAGTCTTACAAGTTTCTTAATTCCTCAGGACACACACACACACACACACACACACACACACAAAAATCATTTTTTTAAAAAACTAGCATTAAATACACAGTGTTCTGTACCTTTATTTTTCACTTAATAGAGCTTGAGATTGTTTTTATATCCTAGGGGAAAAAAATGAAACATCTGGGCAAATTATGTCAATATTAAAGCCTTCTTTTTACACCCAAATGTTGCGAAACAGACTCTTATGCTGAAAGTATTTCACTTAAAATACCAGATATACCAAAGTATGTCCATTTGCAATTTTGACTATAAATTAGTTATATATCTTTGAAGAAGAGTTTTCGACAACAAAAATGTCATTGCCAATATGCATATGACAATTATATAATAATTATGACACTGGATAAAGTATTAAGTGGGATTCTCCTAAAACATGAAGTTATTTTCTACTAGCTTATTTCTCTTTTTTTTAATTTTAGATTTAAGTGGTGCATGTGTAGTTTTGTTACATGGTGATGGTGAGGTTTGGGCTTCTATTGAGCCTGTCACCCAGGTGGTGAGAACGATACCCAACGGGTGGTTTTCAGTCCTTTCTTTACTCACTTACTTCCCCTTTTAGGAGTCCCCAGTGTCTGCTTTTCACATCCTTATGGCCATATGTATTCAGTGTTCGGCTCCCTTATGTAAGTGAAGTATTCAGTTTATTTTCTGTTTTTGTGATCATTCACTTAGATTGATGGTCTCCAGCCTCATTCATGTCGCTACAAAACATATGATTTTGTTCTTTGTTATGGCTGTATAGTATAGCATGCATGGTGTATATGCTCCACATTTTCTTTATCCAGTCCACCAGTGATAAGCACCTAGGATGGTTCCATGTTTTTGCTATTGTGAATATTGCTGTGGTAAATATACACATGCAAGTGTCTTTGTGGTAGAGTGAGTCAAGCTCCTTTGGATAAATACCCAATAGTGGAATTGCTGGGTCAAATGGTAAATCCATTTTTAGTTCTTTGAGAAATCTCCACACTGCTTTTCATTTTCTTTCTTTGCTGTGTCTTTGCCATTTTTTGCCATCTTTGCCATGCATGATGTTAGGATTATGGATTGAGTTAGAGAGGAGTGCTTCCATCTCAATTGTTTGGAATAATTTTAGTAGTTTTGCTACTAGCTCTTCCTTGTATGTCTGGTAGAATTCAGCAAGAATCTCTCAGATCCAAGACTTTTTTGGGTAGGTAGTTTTTTATTATTATTATTATTATTATTATTATTACTGATTCAACTTCATGGCTTGTTATTGGTCTGTTTAGGGTTTCAGTTTCCTCTGTCTCAATCTTGGGAGGTTGTGTGTTTCCAGGAATTTACACATTCCCTCTAGACTTCCTAATTTGCACACATACAGATGTTTTTAGCAATCTTGAATAATCTTTGGCGTTTCTTCTAGTTTGGTTGTAATGTCATCTTTTTCACTTCTGAATGTATTTATTTGGATTTTCTCTCTCTGTTTTTTGTTTTGTTTTGTTTTTTGTTGTTAATCTGACCAGGAGTCCTTTGATCTTGTTTATCTTTCAAAGAAGCAGGTTTTTGACTTGTTGAACCTTGTATTAATTTTTTTTGTCCCAATTTTTGTTTGTGTCTGCTATGACTTTGGTTGTTTCTTTTCTTCTGCTAGCTTTAGTTTTAGCTTGTTTTTGATTTTCTAGTTCCTTGGGTAAGATGTTAGATTGTTTGTTTGTGATCTCTCTACTTTCATGATGTGAATGTATAGTATAATTAATTTTCCTCTCAGATCACATTAGCTGTCTCCAAGAGATTCTAGAATCTTATGTCTTTATTTTCATTTGTTTAAAAAAATTTTTTTTAATTTCTGTGTTGATTTTGTTGCTTACTCCAAAATTTTTCAGGTGACAGTTGATTAATTTCCATTTATTTGTGTATTTTTTAGGATTCCTCTGATGTTGTTTTCTAGTTTTATTCTGTTATGGTCAGAAAAGATGCTTGGTATGATTTTGATTTTTGGAATTTATTCAAGGTTGATTGTTTATACTCAAGGGTAATCTTAGAACTATGATCCATGTGGGTATGAGAAGAACGTATCTTCTGTAGTTGTTGGGTATCTTCTGTAGTGTTTTAGATGTCTGTTAGATCTAATTAGTGGAATATCAAATTTAAATCCAAGATATATTTGTTAGTTTTCTAACTCAATGATCTGTCTACAGCCGTTAGTTGAGGTGTTGAAGTCCCCTACTATTACAGGATGGCTGTCTATGTTCTCTCTTAAGGTAACAATTGCTTTTTAAATCTGGGTGCTCGTGTGTAAAGTGCACACATATTTAAAATAACTATTTCTTGATATTGAGTTAAGCCCTTTACCACTGCTCTTTTTTTTTTTTTTTTTTTTTGAGTTGGAGTCTCACTCTTTGTCGCCCAGGCTGGAGTGCAATGGCACACTCATGGCCACTGCAGCCTCAAACTGCTGGACTCAGGTGATCCTTCCACCTTCACCACTCAGGTGAGCCTTCCTGGTAGCTGGAACTACAAACACACACCCCCACAACTGGCTAGTTTTTGTGATTTATTGTAGAGACAAGGTCTCACCAAGTTGCCCAGACTGTTCTTGAACTCCTGGACTCAGACAATCCTCTAGTCTCGGCCTCCCAAACTGCTGGGATTATAGGTTGAGACACCATGACCAGCCTCTTTTTTACTTTTATTGATTTAAAGACTGTTTCATATGATATCAGATTAGTGACCCTTCTTTTGCTTTTTGTTTTCCATTTGTATGGAAGATCTTTTTTCATCCATTTATTTTTATCCTATGGGTGTCATTATACATGAAATAAACAATCCTGGAGAAGGCAGAAGGTTGGGTCTTGTTTTGTAATCCAAATTGGGGCATGAGGCCCCTGACATTCAGAGTTATATAGATATAACTATAACTATATAACTCTAACTATAACTATATAACTCTAACTATAACTATAACTATATAACTCTATAACTCTAACTCTAACTATAACTATAACTCTATAACTATAACTCTAACTATAACTCTATATATAACTCTACATATAACTCTATAACTATAACTATAACTATAACTATATAACTATAACTATAACTATATAACTCTAACTATAACTATAACTATATAACTATAACTGTAACTATAGATATGTGAAAATTTGTTCATGTCATAGCGTTGAGGAGTTGCTTGGTGGTCTCAGTCTTGTGTGTGATTTATATGATCTGTAAGCTATGTGTTTACTTGTGCTTTTGTATTGAAAAGTTTCTCCATGTTCAGAACTCCCTTAAGCATCTCTTGTAAGGCAGATCTACAGGTGGCAAATACCCTTAGTGCTTGTCTGGGAGGGACTTTATGTCACTTTCATTTATGAAGCTTAACTTGACAGGGTTAGAAATTTTTGAATAGCATTTTTTTCTTACAGAGTGTTATCAAAGGGCCCCCAATCTTTTCTGGCTTGTAGGGTGCTAAGAGCTCTGCTGTTATTCTGATGGGCCTCTCAAGTAGTTGCCCTTCTCTCTAGCTCCCTTTAAGATTTTTTTCTTTCATATTGACCTTGGATAGTCTAATGACAATGTACCTTGGGGGTGGTCATCACATATAGTATCTCATGGGAGTTCTCTGGATTTTTTTATCTGCCTGTCTACCTCCCTAGTAAGATGAGCAAAGTTTTCATGAACTATGTCTTCAACTACTTTCTGCAGAGTACTTTCATTTTATCCTACTCAGGAATGCTGATCAGGTAGAGATTTAGTCTCTTACATAATTCAATACCTCCCAAAGGATTTGTTCATTAAAAAAAATTTTCTTCTTTACTTTTGTCTGACTGAGCAGCTTCTAGGGATTGATCTTTAAGCTCTGAAATTCTTTCTTCTGCTTGGTCAAGTTTGTTGCTAAGGTGTGCTGTTGTGTTTTGAAATTCCAGTAACAACCAGGCATGGTGGCTCAGTTTATAATCCCAGCACTTTGGGAAGCCGAGGTGAGAGGATTGCCTGAGCCTGGGGGTTCGAGATCAGCCTGGGCAACTTGGTGAGCCCTCGTCTCTACGCTAAATCACAAAAAAATAGCCGGGTGTTGTGGTGTGAGTCTGTAGTTCCAGCTACTTGGAAGGCTGAGGTGGAAGAATCGCCTGAACCCAGCAGGTCAAGGCTGCGGTGGTCCTGACCGTGCCACTCCACTCCAGCCTGGGTGATAAGAGTGAGACTCCAACTAAAAAAAAAGAAAAGAAAAGAAATTCCAGTGTGGTTCTTTCTTAGAATGATCATGTCACCTTTCAATTCTTGAACTGTTTTCATGGCTTCTATGATTTGGCAGTCTGCCTTCTCTTCGATTTCGATGACTTTCTTTGCCATCCATACTCTGAATCTATGTCTGTCACTACAAAAAGTTTGTTCTGTATATGATACATTGCTTGGGTGCTAGTGCAATTGTGTGGGCAGTGGCAAAACACCCTGGCTTTTTTTATGTTGCCAGAGTTCTAGTAATGATTTCTTCCCATCTGAGGGTGCTGATGCTTCTCTGTCTCTCTCTCTCTCTCTCTCTCTTAATTTAGTCTGCGATCGAGATGAAGCCTTTTTATTTTATTTTTTCTACTTTTTTGTCCTTTACATGTGTGGCTAAGGTACATGTTGATTGGCTTCATTCCTGAGTACCCTCAGAGGGCCGATACTCTGGACAGTTTCCCTCATTACAGCTCGGGTCATGCTGTGGCCGCTCGGGGGCTTACTACTTGTAAAGCGGAGGTGCTTTTTCTCCACTAAGTGATGTAGTTCAGGCTGTAGGTCTGTAGATGGCACTGAAAAGTGAGGTCCATTAGCAGTAGCAGCACCTCCGCTGGATTTTGTAAGGACCACCAAGTAGATATGGTGTCCCCTTGCTCTTCTGGGGCCTAGAGCAGGCAATGTCCCTCTGGTGAGAAGCAGTCAAGATAGGAGAGGTGCTGGGTGGTCTGACACCTTGCTGCTCTGGCTTATTTCAGTTGCAGAACCAGCTTTGTAGGGGGCAAGGGGTCTTTTGGTGCATGAATGTGCAAGGGGTCTTTTGGTGGATTTTGCAGTCAGCTTGCCTGAGGGCAATGAGACTCTGCCACCATGTTCAGATGAGTGTGGGGTTCCTACTCCCTCCACAGGCCCAAAGCAGGTGATCTGTGTCTCAGGGTGGCTGCCTAGATGAGGAAGGCTGCGGGGTGCCCTGACTGCTTGCTTCTCGTGTTTATTTAGACTGTGAAGTCTGTGTTGAGGAGACACACTCAGATTGCCATGGAGGGCCTGCTCAATGGCCCTGGTGGCTGACTTTCCCAAGGGGCAAGACAGCGGGGCCCTGCTATAGCATTCAGATGGATGAGAGGGTCTCTGCGTGATTCTCTGGCTATTAGCTGGTGATCCACACCTGGCAGGAAGCACCCAAGATGAGGGAGTGTGGTGGGTGCCTTGACTTCTCACTGTTCCTGTTTATTTCAGCTGTGGGGACTATGCTGGGGATGTGTGCTATTGCTCTGCTGGGAGACTGTCTCCCTGGCCTAAGGGCAACAGTGACAGAGGCAGCAGCAGTCGCAAAGCTTCTGCTCTTTACAGAGGAACACTGAGTTTCTCTACTTGATAGACAGTGGCAGCACCACCACACAGGGGTCAATGACCTGAGGCGCTCCATGTGGGCTTGGGCTATGCCCTGCATGGTCTCTGCTCAAGACTCTGCTGTGTTGGCGCGGGAGCCTGGGGAACCACATAGACTCTCTTCTGACTAGTCTATGTCACCAGAGTCTATGACAGCAGCAGGAGTTCTTGGAGACGTTTTTACTCATTCGTTCATTCATTCACTCATACCTTCACCACGTTGGTGGACTGCTGCATCTCAGAGCTGGGGCAATATCTGCAGGCTGGCTGATTCACTCCTCTGCCTTTCACCAGACCCTTCACTTTTCCGTTGAATCCTGGGGTTGTGCTCTTCTTCATCTTGCATGGAGCGTAGAGACTCATTCCCTATTTTGGCTCCTCTCCATGAGAGAGGTGTTCACCAGCTGCTTACAGTTGGTCATCTTGAAATACAACCCCCTTTTATTTATTATAATTACCATAAAGACTCTTTTGTTAATTGTAACACTGTTGCTTGCAGCCAAAGAAGAAAAGGTACAAAATATGTTTACATCAAAAGAGAATAAAGCATATAATATTTGACTAATACAAACAGAAGCATAACAATTTTAATCCTAAAAAATTGAAGAATTTTGAACTCTCCTACATTGACGACAGCAGTCAATGAAAACTTTATTTTATTCCTTTTTAATTGGTTTGGCCTAGTTTTTATGGTCTTTTAAGTTTAGAGATAAAAGTCCATTTTATCTGAAAGGCAAATAATGATTGTGTTGGGATTATCTTAGTCTTTAAACCCAATTCTTGTAATAAAATGAAGAACTAAGGATCACACAAAGGGAACTGGTAGAAAATTTAAGCCTATTTTATGTTAACTTACCATCAGCATCTCAACTACACAGAGAACATGGTACACATGTATTAATTTTCCTAAGACAAGCATATGTATGGCATGCAAGATAATTCACTTTTCTGCCACAGCTTTATTTTTCTTTTCTATAAATATGGAAAGTTGGACTACATCAAAGGTCAGAAAATATGGCTCTTGCACCAAATCCAGTCATCCACTTGTAATCATTTGTAAAGGTTTCTTGGAACACACATTCATTTATTTACATATTGTCTATGACCACTTGTGCGCCTCAATGTCAAAGCTGAATAATGGTCACTGAGACCATATGACTGTAAAGTCAAAAATATTTACAGAAGTTAGGTAATCACTGTATCAGGTAATAGTTACTAATAAGACTTTAAATCTGTGGAGCAGCTACTATATCCCACACATAATGCTAACAACTTTATATGATTTACCTTATTTATATTTATACTTCAACTGTACAAAATGAATAGTGAACTTTAGAGTGGTCCCTAAACTTATGTTGGGATAACTGATCTAACCTCAAGTATGATGACTGTAAAACCCATGTTCTTAAACAATAAGGTTCCATTTAGCTCTAAAAACTAAATATAGTTGTGTAATGTTAATAGTACATAAGGCAAGATGTGACTATTTAAGAAACTAGAACCACCAGTAAAATGCAGATTTGTTCAATAGGTTATTTGAGGGCAGATATGATGTCTTTCTTTGTACTTCCCTAGTAACTATCAAAGAACTGTCACATGTTGGCAACTACTAAAAATTGTATGAGTGCTTCACATCTGTGGGCTTAAAGGATCTTAATATTGTATGAGATGGGAAAGACAATGTATAATCATGATAGAAGTATATTATAGAGTACTGCTATAAATGACATAAGAAAAATATGATATATTATAGAGTACTCCTATAAATGACATAAGAAAAATAAAATGTGCTATTTGAGGAGCAGCAATGGGAGTTGAAGTGATCCATAATGTCTTTGAATGAGGAAATGGGTAGGAACAGAATTAAGCTTAGACTAGTTGCAGAAGCTGTCTTCCAGACTGAAGCTTAAAATTCCTATTTATTCTACAAGACACATAATACATAATGTCATAAACCTGGAAGAAGCTGGGAATACAAGTTCTAACTACTAACTACTCTCCTTGTACACTTTCTTAGGTGGGGATATCTCATAGTCAATCAGTTTATTCTCTAACTAGATAATGTCTTGATTTAGCTCTCTAATCTCACTACATTTACAACATTTGCTTGAACAATTCCTAACTTCCTATGGTAAATCTTCCGACAATCGCAGAAAGGTGAATTCCAAATCCTAACCAACAAGAGTATTGAGTGATATTCTATAGCTATGAATTTATTAAAATGAGAGAGCCCTCCCCCGACAACTAACAGAATCTGGGGATTGCTGGACTAGGTTAAGCATTTCTGTTTATGTATTCTTCAGTGTTATACACCCATCACTTTGTAACTAGTCATGAATGGAAGATATTTGTTGAAAGAATGCAAGATATTTGCAGCAGTGGCTCTTTAGTAACTCAAAAATTGTTTATCCTTTAACTTCTGATGTGATATTTCCATTCCAAATCAATCCAACCCTTTTATACTCAGGGTCCATGTTGTGACAAAGATGTTATAGAAAGACTCAAGTAGCAGCCACTTACTCTCCTCTGTCCAATCTTCAACTTTTATTTTTATGCCAACCAGCCCACGTGGGAACAAAGGCTTAAGGTGCTTAAATTGTCTTCAGTCATGGAAGGAGGAACTATGATGAGAGACCAACTTCAAGGTGACATATGTTGGGATCGTCAAAGTCTATTGTCTAGAAGGCAGGATGGACCATGCTTTTCAAGTATTATGCATGTGGGGTGAGGACAGGGACAAAGACAAACAAACAAACAAACAAAGAACATATAAATGATTGGTTTTAGAAGACAGACTACCACACGGCAAGATAACTTCCCACCTGGTCACACATTCGGAAAGGAATATGGAAATCTTCCACTCTTGACTTCCTAAGGCAGTGGAGGACTTGGCTTTCGTGAAATAAAACACAGCCAGTTACCGTATACATACTTGGGTGAAAAACATGTCCCATATTCAAAAATGTTTCATACTGGTTTTAAATCTTATAATGTGCCTCAAACATCATTTTAGATTGACTTTTCCCAAACACACATGCCATCCCGGTGATTTCAGGGTCTTTATAACAAAATGACATTCTTCATCATTTGCATTTAATTTTTAGAACTGAGACCACCTGCATCCATACAGTTTAGCTATTGGGATTAAAATCTGAAGCCACTCTGTCAAGATGACTTTTCTCTTTATTCTAGAAAATTCGTGGTCAGAAACATAAGGCTGTAAATCGATAAATAACTTCAGTATTGGTTCCAGGAACTTCCTAAAAGCCAATACATTTTTAAAAATAGTTTACTCATCTAGTTAAGCAACTATGATCTAAGAACAATGAGTTATTCATTTGGTCAAACAGTTAATTTATCAAACAACTGTTTACTAATCAAAAAATTTCATTCAGATTCTTGCCTTACTATGTCCACCAAATCAAAAACACTACATCAATAACTTTACTCAAAGCCAATCAAATTTGTTCATTGAAAGACTTGCCTTAAAGCAACTCTATCCCAGAGCACCGATTCCAACAAATGTCTACCTCTGACTTTTCCTTTCTGAAACACTACTAAGATGCTCAGGTGGTGCATTTTCTTATTACAAATTTAATGAACTTAGCTGTTGGAATAACAAGTTATCCTAGTTGTCTTTTGTGGAGTTGATAGTCAGTCCTCCCTGTCTATATCTAACTATGAGCTGCGATCTTCCCCTCTCTCCCTCTTTCCCAGTGTCAAATTGGGTAAACCTCATAATCATGGAGTGAATAAAGAAGGACAAGCTACCGCAAATGTGTTACACTTTCAGGCATTTCAAACTAGCTTGTCAAAAACAAAAAAGATCACACTTGCATCTATCATTTAAAGAGAGATTATTGTCATGTATAAGCATAGTCATGGATTATCAAAATCTTTAAAAGACTATAGTAAGACTTTCTGATTCACGTATAAAATTGTTCTAGTAAGAAGTAATAATATCTGAAGAGACAGAAAAAAGAGATATTTCAAGCACAACTTTGCAACGTACATTGTGTTGTTCAAATGGCTCCTCAACCCTCAGTCCTCCTCTCCTCAACTTTTTCCTTCTTCTCCACATAAATGACTTTATATTCAAGTATCCAGCAATGCTGCCCGTATTATTTTGGGATGCTGACTCTCCCATGCTGGCTCAGTTTTATCAGTCAAAAAAGTTAGTTCCTTCTTTTCTTCCTTCTTTCTCTTTCCTTCTTTTTCTTTCCTTCCTTTCTTCTCTTTCCTTCCTTCTTTTCTTTATTTCTTTCCAGTTTGTTTTGCCTCTTCTGTTGTTTGCATTAAATAAATAGTACTAATGATGCTACGTTATTCTATATTAATGATTACCTGGGAATATGTAAAATATACAGCACTATCAATAATACATTGATACAGAGTCATCTGAAAATTTTTCTGCTCCCTTATGTTTATACCATATGGCCTCATCATCTGCTATTACCTACTATCCTGATAATCACATGCTCTGAGTTTCATTACAGTTTTTATTTATTATTGATTGATTAGCTGCTCATTTAAATCTAACTCAAACTATAGAATTAACTGCTTTTGTGGTTGTTCATAAAAATGACTCATAAAACATCTCAGCATTACCTTTTTTTGTTTTGTTGTGTTGTGTTTTAAAATGTACGTTTTATTAGTATTCGGGTATAGTGTGGCCAACAGATAATGAGATGGTTACCATTGAAAGTAGAGTTTGTTACAATTCCCCATAGAGGGGCCATGCTATACTACTCAGAGCCACACAGGGAAGCACCAGGGTTGGTCAAGAGGTGGAATGAGTGAGGGGAAAGCAGGACAGGAATCTTTATTGTGGTTTCCATGGAAAAGGCAAGTCAGGGCTAAGAAAGTTGGGATTGGTTAGTTTGAGCAATATCAGCAGACTCTGGGACACAGGGAATGTCCTGAATTGCCTGGTACCTGGTCTTGGAATGATAAGGTCAGAGGAATATTGCTACCTGGTGTGTAAGAGCCAGATAAAAGAGATGGTTCAGATTATGGAAACTGTATTTTTAGTTTGCATATGAAAGCTTACTATATTTAAGAGTTGACTGGTTCTGGGATAGGGAGTCTTTCCCTAATCCCTGAGGCCTCAGCTGCCAGAGAATCAAGAATGAAAGATATTACAAAATGTAATTAACACATGATATATACGTTATGTTGAGTTGTAACTTACATAAAGTAAAATAAATGAGTCTTAAGTGTACAGCATAATAAAGTGTTTATATTTGTATGTACCCATGTAATCCACCCAGATTAATGTTAAAACATTGCTATTACTCCACAAGTTTTCTCTAAGTCTTTTCCTGTTAATACCTACCCCTCCCAGCAGGGTGAACATTATTGTGACTTCTGTCACTATGGCCTGGATTTACTTGATCTTAAACTTCTTATAAATGAAATTATACATTATGAATGCTTTTACGTCTGTCTTCTTTTAACCTGCATTACCCTTTTGGGATTTATTCATGTAGTTGCACTTTCCAGAATTGGTTATTTTTTACTGCTGTGGAGTATTCCTAAATAAGTATATTGCAACATATTTATCTACACTTGAACAATTGGGTTGCCGTGAATCTTCTTGTACATCTCTTGCATGAATATATATACCCATTTCTTCTTGTATGCCTCTGTGTGGAATTCCTGAATCATAGAGTTATTGAATGTGTAGTTTTAGTGGATACTGCTAAACATTTTGCAAAGTAGTTAAAACAATTAACCGTTTCACCAATAATGTACAAGCACTTTCATTACTCTACATTCTTACAAACATTTTAATTGACAGTCTTTTAAATTGAACTATTCTTGTGGTTGGGCACTAGTTTTCAATCATGGTTTACATCTTTACATATGCTTGTTGCAAATAAATTTATTACATATAACTTTCCGAGACATTTACTAATTTTTTTAAAGAGAATTTTCTGTATTTTTTACTTGATTTGCAGAAGTTTTAAATCTACTCTGAATATGAGATCGTTGTTGAATAAATATTTTGAAGATACTTTTCCCCAGACTTTGGATTGCCTTTTGCCTTTCTTAATGAGGTCTTTTGATAAACAGAAGACCAATTTATCATTTTTTACTTTTATTGTTAGTATTTTGCAGATCCTTTCAGAGTACTATGTAAACTCAAAATTTACGCACTTTCCTCGACATAATGAACAATGATGTATTTCATTTGATTTATAATATTTATGCCAAAACAGTCACACAAAGGTTTCCACTTAATAGTAATAAGACAAACTTTGGAAAATCTATCTAAATTATTTTATAGAATCTTAGATAGGTCAGATCACACTAATAGAGGGGAATTAAAAGGTTGTTTGTTTGTTTAGAAAATTTGAGATTCAACCGGGCTCCGTGGCTCAGCCTTAATCCCGCACCTTTGGAAGGCTGAGGTGAGTGGATTGCCTGAGCCCAAGGGTTCAAGACCTGCCTGGGCAACTTGGTGAGACCTCATCTCTACAATAAATCAAAATGAACCAGGCGTGGTAGCACACGCCTGTAGTTCCAGCTACTTGGAAGGTTGAGGCAGAAGGATCGCCGGTGCCCAACAGGTCGAGGCTGCGGTGGCCGGAAGCGGCCACTGCACTCCAGTCTGGGCGACAGAATGAGACTCCAACTCAAAAAAAAAAAGAAAAGAAAAGAAAATTTGAGATTCATTCAGTTCCCTGAAATGAAAGGTGATTCTTATGGTAAGCTCTGTCTGAAATCTAGAGGTAGATATAATGAATTTTGAATTCTGTTATAAGCCAGAATCTTTGACAAGGACTAAATGTTGTGATGAGAAAAATATAACAACCTCAAAAGAATGCAACATTGTAGCTATTTTCTCATAATCCTTCATTTTTTTCATAAATATATATCAAATACCTAATTTTTACTTTAAGAAAGGCATGGTTTTGGCTTTCTTGGAGTTTCTATTGTAATAATAGTAAATAAGTCGAAACAGAGAAAAACATTGCAAGTTATAACAAACAGACTGAAGGGGAAAAAATCCTAAGGCAGAGAAAGAAGGAGTCAGGTGAATCATCAGATGATAACACATGATCAAGAAGAGCCTCTGTAAGAAAGTATAGCGTTTCCAGAGAAAAACTAAAGCAGCCCTGCAAACCATCCATACCACCTCAAATGCAAATCACGAATACAATTGGATGTTGTGCCTATGCACACACAGGACCTTGGAGGACACGTAACTAAACCACTTGTGATTGTGGATGATTTGTTCTTTGCTTCTTGTGGTTTTCAGTTTCCTATAATGTACATATTAACTTTAAAAAAATAAAAGTTATTTTAAACCTGAAAAGTGAGAAAACAAATGGGCACGAGCAAGGTGTATTACTTAATTTGCTTATTTATCTAACTTGGAAGATGAAGAAGAGAAGAAAAGAAGACACTGGCAGATTTTTAAAACACTGTGAGTAAAGAACCAAGGCAACCTCTGCCATTGGTTCTCAACAGGAGACCCATGAAAGTCAGTATCACCAAGAGTCCTCTAAGCCTGCTTATGCCTACTAACATTAATGTATAAAATATAATTCATTCCTAGTGGGCAACAGGGACTCAGCCCACAGCCTGAAAGAAAGTATCCAGGGATCCAGAGAGCATGTTTAGTCTTGCAGACTTTGATCTGGCTGACCTGGAGTCATGGGACATAAAGTATTCCAACTTTATTTTCTCTGGCTGAAGCTTATTTTAGCCTTTGCCACTGATGTGGTTTATTATTTTTAATGGTGCTCCATGCAAGAGCACAACATATTCCTCAAGCAGACAAAGCCTTGGTTTACCTCACAAAAGAATTCCACTTCTTCAGGTGATTCGGAAATATTCTCAACTAATATGAAAAGCATTTCAATATTTGGCAGTCTGCATTATCATCTAAACAGTTCATATTTACAGTGGATAGGCATTTTCTCCTAGCAGAGAAAACATCACTTTCTTTTCTCTCTTTTATTAGGTCCAAGGTAGAAAAAGAAATATTTTTATCTCCTTCAATTCTTTTTTCTGTGAATATTTTGAGATTCTTCTCTCACAATTAAATAGAAAACATAGCGCAAGCATTCTCTATGAAGGCTGTGGATTCATTTCACCAAGGATACTCTGAACTTGAAAACTTTCAGAATGTTGAGATATATAAATTAGGACTTCTGGCGACCAGATCTTGTGTCCCTGTGATAAAAACAAAACTAAACTCTTACACAATCTGTTTGGCAAGATGACATCTTGGTGTCCAGCATCTAGCTGTAACAAACAAATAGAATGCTAGCTTTTTTTCTGTTTCCTTCCTCAAAAGCTAAAATTGGAAGAAGCGTCATTAAATGAATACTGTCCTTTTAAAATTGATATGCTCAGCCAAGACCTGAAATTACTTCCAGAGAGTGAAAAACAAGTGTCTCAGAGAATTCAAGAAGGGATAATTGCACAATGTGTTTATGAAACCTAAGTCAGTGTGTTAAATTACTTAATCTTCCACGGTTGCAGATTAGATAGTTATAGAGAGAGAGAGAGACCTTTATATCTGTAGATATCTATAAATATCTGTTTATATCAGTAGATAGATGCACCAATGCATAGAGTTACGGGCTGAACTGTGCTCTTCCCCAAAATTCATAAGCTGAATTCTTAATCCCCAGTACCTCAGGGTATGACTCTATTTGAACATAGAGTCTTTAAAGAGGTAATTAAGGTTAAATAAGGTCATTAGGGTTGGCACTAATCCAATATGACTATTGTTCTTATAATAGAAGCAATTAGGACACGGACTAGCACAGAGGAAAGACCATGTGAAGGCACAGGGAGAAGATGGCCATCAACAAGCCAAGGAGAAAGGACTCCAAAGAAAATAACCTTGTTGATACCTTGTCTGAACTGGCAGTTACAGAGCTCTGAGAAAAAAAATTTCTGTTGTTTAGGCTACTAGTCTTGTGGTATTGTGATGGCAGCCCTAGAAAACGTGTGTGTGTTTGTGTGTGTGTGTGTGTGTGTGTGTGTGTGTGTGTGTGTGTGTGTGTGTGTCTTTATAAGAAGAAGAGAGACTTGAGCTGGTGTGCTCAGCCCTCTTACCATGCGATAAACTGCTTTGCCTCAGGACTCTTAAGAGTCCCCATCAACAAAAAGGCTTTGAGAAAATATGCCCTTTGACTTTAGACTTTTTAGCCTCCACACTGGTAATAAATTTCTTTTCTTTAGAAATTATCCAGTTTCAGATACTCTGTTATAAGCAGCAGAAAATAGACTAAGACAACAGGAATGGTTCATCTCTGTTCTACAATGTCTGGGACCTCAACTAGGAGGAATAAAATAACTGGAAATGACTCCACGAGGTAGGAATTGGAACAGGTGAGACTGAAACATCCACTTCCAAGATGACTTCTTTATCTACATATCTGGCATCTGGCTGAGAAGACATGAAGGCTGGTCTCAGCTGAGAATGTTGACAGATACCATTACACACAACCTTTTCACATGACGTGGGTTACTCACAGCATGACAGCAGGTCTCCAGGAGACAGCATCCTAAGAGTGAATGTCCCAAGATAACATGACAGAAGGTGCAAAACATTTTCTTCTGAAGTCACAAGACTTCCAAGTTTCAAGGGGAGAAGACACAGTCATCACCTACTGAGGGAATAGGGTCAAATAATTTTGTAGCGTATTTTAAAACAGCCACATTCTGCCTTCTGGACACAAATTTTTGACGTTCTTCCCATGTGAACAATAGACTCATCTTCCCTCAATAGTTCTCAAAATATCATCCCATTGTATCAGTCTAAAATCCAAAGTCAGAATGTTGGCACCTAATTATCACCTAAATCAAGTCAGGATTTGGATAATACTTGTGAGGCATGGTTCCTCCAAATCAAAAACTTGGTGAACTAAAGAGACCAGCTATCTGCTCTCCAACACACATGTTGGTGTGAGCATAAAATAAACACTATAGATATTCTGAGTATAAAATATTAATTAACGAGAGGTACATAGCTATCTCTGGATTATAATAATTCTGAAATCCAGGTGTCACATGTTGCCAATCCCTAGATTGTGTTCCTGTCCTACTTTATGGTAGTTGCTTTCAACTGATATTAGTTCCAATCTCTAGACTCTGTATTTTTCATTCTAGTCACCTTTCCTTTTCCATAAAAATTACACTGAGCCTCATCCATGCCCATTGAAATATTTGCTGAGCCTCATCCATACCCATTGAAATATGAGCATTATTTTTTGTTGTTTTGTCTCTTTCATTTTCGGTCCAAACTGATGGTGTTCCTACTTACATAGTTATCTAAAAACTTTATCCATTTGCAGACTATTTTTGTTTTTGTAGAGATAGGTCCTCACAAACAGAACTATACAAGATTCAAAATTTTGTGTTTTAAAATACAGCTATTTATCACACCTATTTATTATCCTTCTGAATTCCAATAACATTTTTCCTAGGCTGATCTTGAACTCTGGTTTCAAGCAATCCTCTCACCTTGGCCTCCCTAAGTGCTAGAATTCGAGGAGCGAGCCACCATGACTGGCCTTTTGTCAGTTTCTTATGTAGCAATTTATAACCCATTCCATTGCACAAAAGCTACAGTCACAAATCTCTTTATAATATATTCTCTTCCTGGGGCCTGCTGTAAGGTTGCAGTGGCACAAAACTCTTAAGACTCCTGAAAGTCCTATTGTTGAACAGAGAGTGTCTTTGAGGTGTATGCATAAAGATGACTTTTTGTCTGAGAAGAACTATGAAGCACCACCTCTGAATATTTCTGAAGTCTTAATAAAGATGTTATAGCCTCATCTTTGATTTCTTCTTTACCCTAAGATGGCATTTTCCTGGAAGTGCTCTGGGCTTATTTTACTTTTCCTGTGAGAGATTGAGATGATAAATAGCTGTACCTTCAAACACAAAGTTTGATTTTAAAATTATGGGTAGTGAGAATAGAAAGTAGAATTTCTAATTGGCTAACTAAGCTGAAGACAATCAGTTTAAACCTCAATGGGAGCCAGGTGCACTGGCTCATGCCTGTAATCCCAGCACTTTGGGAGGCTGAGGCGGGAGGATTACTTGAGCCCAGGAGTCTGAGACCAGTCTGGGTACCATAGTGAGAACACCTTTCTACCTAAATAAATAAATAAAAATTGGCCAGGTATGCACTTTTTAGTCCTAGCTACTTTGAAGGGTGAGGCAGAAGGATTACCTAAGCCCAGGAGGTCAAGATTGTAGTGAGCCATGATTGTGTCACTGCACTCCAACCTGGGCGACACAGTGAGACTCCAACTCAAAAATAATAAATAAATAAGCCTCAGTGAGGCTATGGCCTTGTAGTGAGTGACTGGAGTGCTACCATAGAAACTATATATCTCTACAATGATGTCAACTTCATCTTTCTTTCTAACTACTGACCTATTCCTTTAACAATATCACTTCCTAATAACCGAGTATGGCCTTTATTGACTATTAGTAATTTATGATTTTCTTCTGTAATGTAGAGTTGGGATAAGAACATGACTAGCAGCCAGATAATATGTTTCCCAGTCCTCTTGTAGCTAATGAAGTCCTGTGATTCATTCTGGCCAAAAGAATGTGAATGGACTTGATGGAGGTCATTCTAGGACATGATGCCAGTATGTTCTGCATTTCTTCTTGAGCTGGCCAGATTCTCCAGAACCAAGTGGAGGAAAAGCATTGGAAGGCTCAGCACTGGGTATTCACACACATAAAATCACTTGACCCGTTTATTTTTGTAAGAAATAGAGACCCTCAGCTGCGCTTTGCATCCCCCAGCACAGAAACTCTGTTTTACCCTTTCCAGAAAATCAGTTTTCAGACTTCTGCTGAGGTGGTAAAGATCATTTTCTCAGATGCTTGAATTGTGGGAGGGGACCTAGGAATGCAAGTGCTTCTCAAACAGCTGTTACCCAAAACTACTTTTAGCACCTTCCTCCCTTCCTCCAGGTGTCACTTGATTCTCAGCCTTTGCAAGAGTCTGCAGCATAAATCAGCTTGTTTCTCAGAATTATTCACTGCTAACTTAGAGACTTTCTCTCTTAGGTCTCCTATACTATTTTTCATTCAATCATCTTCTTTCTGACTTCCAAAATATTGTTCCTATCTTAATCCTCTCCTGTTCTCTTATGGTCGATCTACTACCTTAACCCACAAAAATTTTTTATTTCCTTAAATATTTTATACATATATTTTTATTCTACATTTGAAAATTTTCATATCTGAAGTCCTTGAGTACCTCAACCATAATTTTTCTCTGATAATTCTTTATTATATTAGATTGATCTTCTTGTGCACATTTAGTGTCCCTTGATTTTAAACCTTTTGCTTGATCTTAATCTGAAGAATTCCTGGGAGCCTAAAAGAGGGAGTAGCTTTCTTCAGACAGAATTTGCTTCCACTTTTGTCAGTAGCTTGAAGGAAAATTCAACCACTTTATCTAATGTGGTGAAAGCCCCCAGTAATCTCACTTCCTGATATCCATGCCCTCATGTAGGTTCTTCTCACACTGAATCATAGCTTACTTACATGATCAATGGAGTATTGCAGAAATAAGTTTGTGACTCCCAAAATGTATTGCAATGTCTACCTTGGTTACTCTTGTATCACTCATTCTGAGGGAAGCCACCACTACACTTTGTGGCCATTCAAGCAAACCTATGAAGAGGCTCACTTATGAAATTATCCTTGTGGAAAGCTACTAATTTGCCAGCACCACTGTCCACCTCTGTGAGTGAGCCAGCCACATTGTAAGTAGGCCCTGAAACAGTAGAGCTTTCAGATGATTCTAGCCTCCAGTCTCCAACTTTTTCTACTAAAGCCCCAGACAAAAATGAGTCCCCTTTGTTCCTTATTTGAATTTCTGACTCACAAAAACTGCGAGATAATAGCTTATTATTGTTGTTTAAAGCTAGTCTAATGTAGCTTGACTGTTTTTTCAAAAATAAACAAATATATCCACAAAGGCTCATGCTCTCTAGAGAACCATGGTTAGCTCCTACCTCTCATGGCTAGCTCAATTCTCAGAATCCTGACCATGCTAGCATGGTCTTTGACATCTCCCCTCAGAGTCAAAATCTCCTGTTAGCTGCCCACAATTCAGGATTGCCAGCTAAAGCCCAGCTCCATTGATTGGAGGAGGAGAGTGAGGATCATTTATAGTTCTATTTCCTTCCTGTCATGGAATCAGCAATGCATTAAAAAGTGTGCCCTTTCCAGAATCTAGATGTCCTGTAGTGAAAGGATCTCTCATAGCACCAAATATTTCATGATACTGAAAGTATTATTTGATGTATCACCCACCAAATGTTTCTGAGTAATAGTTTTATGCACATACATATATGAAAACTATTTATTTTCTACCCCAAGCTTCAAGGAACTATGCCAAGTACTTTTGCTAACCATTCAATTCATATCTTGCTCAACGGCTATTTTTTAAAATATTAATATATGTTGTAATTAATATTTTCTTTTCATAATAAATGTAGTCATGAATAAGTGTAGAAGTATGGGCTTTAATAGTGAATGGAACTGAATTTAAAATTTATTTCAATCACTAACAAGCTACCCTTGAGCATGTTACCACATGTTTCACATGTTCATTAGTTACTCCATCTATAAAATGGAAATAATGATAATAATTACCTTCCCTATAGTAATGATGCAAAAATTTAAAATAATATATGTAAAACACCAAACACAAAGTAAATGGCTGGAAATAATCATTTTTATTCAACAACTAAAAAAAATACTCTGGGGTCAAAATTGTTTTATGTTTTTCTCTAGAGTATATGAAAATAACGTCACTACCAAATTCAAGTTAATCATTCTTTCCTCCTTCTATTCCTTTGTTATAGAGAAAGTGATTAAAGCATGGCTTTAGAATCAGACTAACCAGATATGATTCCTGGCTCTGATATTCATAGACTACATGACAAGTTGCTTAATAGCGAAGCCAAATACTTCACCAAGTGTTGCTATGTGAGTTAAATAAAACCTGTAAACAGGATATTACAAGTTTTCATTAGTTTGTAGCTTATTTTGACAATTGAGAAAAACACAGTGTTATTCTTGTTTAAGATGGATATATTTGTCCTCTAATAGAACCAGACTTGGGTATCTATAAGGCATGTTGGCTAAAATGATTAAGATAAAATGCACATCGAGAAAGAGTAGACAGCTTGTTTGAAAATAGGTGGTACTAAAAAGGGAACTGACTGTGAAGTTAGGAAATCTGGGCTTTGTCTTGTTTCTGATATGTATTTACAGACCCTCCATCCTGAATAAGTCATTTTACCAACGTGGGTTTAACTTTATCTGTTAAATGGACATCATAATACTACCACATTGACCTCATCAAAAATAGTGATAATTAAATAAAATTGTGGAAAGATGCCTTTAAAATTCTAAAGTACTGCAAAAATATAAAGAATGCTTTTTTAAAAAAATTATAGTTTGTATCCAAATAGAGAAAACCAAGCTCACAAAGCAAGTAAATTGTTTTTATGCTAAGACATATGCATTTTCTTCACAATGGGGTCATGTTTTCAGGAAGAGCATTTTCACACTAGAGGGAGGATACTAATTAGCTATCCGTAAAAGTGAAAGGGTAACCTTTCTGTTCTAGTATAGAAACTTTGCAACTTAAGCCTACGCAAGTTAATTTGTGTTGGATTCTTATCAGCATTGTATTCTCTGATTTTCTGCTCACTGATTACCGACAATAGCTATTCAACTAAAATAAATGTATAAATGCATATTTTTCAGAAATATTTTATATTCACTTAAGGCATGGTGTGGTACGAGTTTTATTTTCTTTTGGGCACAACTATTGAACTGAGAACATAAGTTTTTATCCTTAAATATTAAAAAAGAGACATATTAAGCTATAGGAAAGTATAACATATATCCACATAGCTGCATTCTCCAAATGCTTATTTTCCATTAATTTAGGATTAAATGCAAAGTATTTACTCATATAAAATTTACTTAACGTCTTTAAAAATACTGAAAGTGTCTCTACAAGTCCTAAATTCTCCAATTTTGGACAAATATCACAATTCATAAAGATATAGTATAGAAATAATCAAAAATAATATTTTTGATGAACTATTATGTGCCAGGCGCTATGTTAAATAGTTTACATGCATAAATTTACTGTATTTTGAGAATAACTCTACAAGGTATTTACTATTACTATCCTATTTTTAGAGATCAGGAAACAGTTTAGAGTGTGTATCTATCAGGGTTCATCATAGAAAACAAACTACTCTCTGTATTTCAAGCAGAAATTTTAAAAGGCATCTTGTTAAATTACACACATGTTAAAAAAGAAATTGCAATGAGCTTTTTAAAAAGCTAATGAAATATTACATATTAAAGCATGTGGAATGCATCAAGCAGTGGTTTGAAGGACTTTATACTCAAACAATTATAATTGAAATTTTTGAAGCCTCATAATTAATGAACTAAATATTTCTAGGAAGTTAGGTGGTCTACTCTAAACTAAGAATAAACCCAAATAAAATATACAGAAAGCTGGGTATGGTGATTTGTACCTATAATTCCAGCTACTTTGTAGGCTAAGGCAGCAGGACCACCTAAGGACAAGAGTTCAAGACCAACCGGGGCAGCATAGCTAAACAAATCCCCATCAAAAACCAAAATACAAGCTAAATAAATAAATAAATATTTTACTAGAAAGAGGTAAATTAAAGAACAGAGATTCATAATTTTTAAAAAATATAAACAAAGAGAATGTTGACTCTTTTAATAAAAATTATAACAAAATAATTTCTTCAGCTTTATTGAGGTATATGACAAAATAAATCAACCCCTGTTCATCTGTTTGAGAGACGAAGCAGCAATGTTATGGATAAAAGAGAGATATATAGAGATAACTTAAAGAATACAAAGATAAGAGAGTAGTATCAACAAATTTATTCCCTATCTGGAAAAAAATGTAGTTTACCAAGAATAAATTAAATTTTTTAATAGTTCTATAAAACTACTAATGCAACTGAAGCAGCCAGGTGTGATGGCTTGTGTCTGTAATCCCAGCACTGGTGGGATGCTGAGGTGGGAGGATTGCTTGAACCCAGGAGTTGGAAACCAACCAGGGCAACATAGTGATACCTTGTCTCTACAAAAAAATTAGCTGTGTGTGGTGGCACACGCTGCCTGTACTCCCTGAAGTACTACTGAAGTAGGAGGATTACTTGAGCCCAGGAGGCAGAGGCTGTGGTGAGTCATCATCATGCCACTGCACCAAGCCTGGGTGACAGAGTGAGACCCAGACAAAAAAGAAAGGGGGGGAGGAGAGGGAAAGGGAAGGGGAAAGAGAAAGAAAGGGGAAGAGGAGAGAGAGAAACTGAATCTCGGTGATCAAAAAATATTTCTGTAAACATAACACGAGGCCCTGATTGGTTTTGTTTGGTTTTGTTTTGAGTTGAGTCTCACTCTGTCGCCCAGACCGGAGTGCAGTGGCCGCTCCCGGCCGCCGCAGCCTCGACCTGCTGGGCTCCGGCGATCCTTCCGCCTCAGCCTTCCGAGTAGCTGGAATTACAGGCACGCGCTACCACGCCCGACTGATTTATTTATTTATTGTAGAGATGCGGTCTCGCTGCCCAGGCGGGTCTCGAACCCGCGGGCTCAGGCAATTCACGCACCTCAGCCTCCCAAGGCGTGGGATTACCGGCTGAGCCACGGAGCCCGGCGGCCCTGATTGTTTTAAAAGGCAAGTTCTACCAAACAAATTTCTGGACCTGCTCTCTCGCAACAACAAAAAAGGAAGATTACTTCTTAGTTCAGATTATAAGCACAACATAATGCTCACGCAAAAACTAGACAACCCATTACAAACCTACTTCGCTCATAAATATAGAAGCAAAATTCCTAAAATACAAAAAGAAATAAAGGTAAATTCAATAGTACATTAAAACCCATGGTGTACTTTTAATAGACCATTATCAAATTGAGCTTATTCCACGTATGCAAGAATAGTTTATACTATAAAGTTCATTAATTTAATTTTCCACAATAACAGACTAAAAGAGAAAACTATGTAATCATCTCATTAAATGCAAAATTTGACAAAATGGAAAACTCATTTATGATAATAAGCTCTTCGTAAACTAGGAATTGAAAGGAATGTCCTTGACCTGATAAAAAGTACCTATAAAAATACATTATTCTAAACCATTAGCTTTAAAATAAAGAACAAAGCAATAAAGCACACTTATCACAACTCCTAATCAGTATTACTGGTACAAATGAACAAAAAATAAAGTCACAAGAATTATAAAGGGTGACATAAAACTGTCATTGTTTAGAGATATTATCATTCAGATATAAACTCCAGAAAAATCATTAGAAATAACAAGAGTATTTAGTGAGATGGATGGACATAAGCTTAACGTACAAAAGAAAACATTTCTATTCTCCAGCAGCACAAACTAAAAAATATAATTAAATGGATGGTGCTATAACTGTATTCAAATAAATATCAAGTGAATAAGAATAAATCCAAAAAAGATGCTCAATATCTCTACAGAATAAATTATAAAACTCTATGAAGAGGTATTAAAGAGTATTCAAATAAAGAGAGATATAAACCATGTTTGTGAACTAGAAGACATATTATGAAAATATCACTTCTCCAAAAATTGATCTTTAAGGCCAATAAAATTTCAAACAACTTCTGAACAATTTTTTATGGAACTTTATAAAGATTTTTCTGAATTTGTTTGACAAATAAAGGGTCATGCATAGCCAAGAATCTTCTGAAGAAGCACAGAGGGGAAATGATTCTTCCTACTATACATCAGGTTTGATTATAAAACCATAGTAATTAAGACATTTTAGAACAACAATAGATTAAAATGACTATGAATGGATGGATCTTTGATATGATGAATATATTATGTAAGGTCAGTGAGAAAATCAGGGATTGATCAATAAGTAAGACAGAAAAACAACGATTATCCATATTTTTTTAAATATGAAATGAGATCCCTGCCTCATACAACTATGCAAAAATTTATTTCAGATGAATTAAGGGCCTAAATATCAAAATTAAAAAATATAACTTCTTCATAGAAAATATAAGGTATAATTTTTAGCTCTTAGGTCATAAAGAAATGTATTATAATGTTTACTATAAAAATTTTAAAACTGCCGGGCTCGGTGGCTCAGCCTGTAACCCCGCGCCTTGGAAGGCTAAGGTGAGTGAATTGCCTGAGCCCGCGGGTTCGAGACCCACCTGGGCAACTTGGC
>NW_007246628.1:398174-412493 GCF_000164805.1 Carlito syrichta | reverse complement strand
CACTGCATTCCAGTCTGGGTGATAGAGTGAGACTCCAACTCAAAAAAAAAAAAAAATTTTAACTGAAAAATTAGACTATATTAAAATTAATGTTAAAAAACCTTAAAGAAAAAAACTTGAAGGTGAAAGCATATGACACAATATAAATTAATGTTAAAAAATAATCAAAATTATAGAAAATGTGCAGAAGAGATATGAACTCCTTCACAGCACAGGAAACACATATAGCCAATAAACATATAGAGAGCTATTCATTATATCAAATATGAAAATTAAAACCATATTGAGATACCAGTTTATGTCACTTCCATTCACAAAAATTAAAATGTGTGAACATTTCAATTGTTAGAGAGTATCCACAGGATCTTTAATATCTTGCTGATCATGATATAAATAAGCACAATCACACTGAAAAGGATTTGACTTTACAGTCTAATATTTAATATTCTTATTTGGGCTCAGTAATTCAACTTACATTATATACACAGGAGACTCTTTCGCAGAGGTATGCTAGAAGACAAGATTATTCATAACAATACTGTCCACAATAGTCAAAACTTGGGAAAAACCCAAACACCCATCGATTGGAGACTAGATAAACAAAATGTGCCATATTCACATGGTAGATAGAATATTACACCGCGGTGAAAATGAATTAATTAAAGTGCCATGCAGCAAACAAATTCAAATTCAAACTTAATCATGTAATATTAAATGAAGTGCTCGGGGCCTGGCTTGCTGGCCCACCCAACCGACAGAGCTGTGAACATTCCTCAAGGCCTGGCTTGCCCTCCCATGGAGCCCACCGAGCCATAAACACTTCTTGAGGGTGATTCATCTGCCCACCGAACCGGCAGCACTGTAAACACTTCTCGGGGCTCAGCTCACGGACTACAACCTTAAGAGAGCTTTGACACTTCTTGCGGGCTTCTGCAGCTGTGGGCATCCTGGTGCCACTGCGTTCTCCCTATCCCAACGCCATTGCGTCCTCAGCCACCACAGAATCCTGCCTGGGATGGCAGGGCAGACCAAGAACTGCAACTCACCAACACGCGGGACAAAAAACAGCAACACCACTACCACCACCCACCTCCAGAACCTTCTCATCCTCCCGAAATTAAACTCTGTACCTCAAAGAATTTATATTAAATGAAATTCTAAGCCCCAGACTATGACATTATACTTTAATGTAAAAGCTAACAATGGTCAAAATGAACACATTCTTTTAAATAAATGGCTATAGATGCAATAGAAAGGAAAGCAAAGGAATGAACACAAGAGTCGGAAGGAGGGTGTTAGGAGGATCAGATGAAAGGGTTGAGCTACCTTGTTGGAATGTAGATGATTTTCAAGATCTTAACTTGTTTTACGTGGTAGGTTCACGTGTGCCTATTAAATGTTTAAAAATAACTAAATATATAAATAAATGTGGGCATGCATTGACCAAAGATGAGTATATCAAAAAATAAAGAATAAAAGAAAAAAAATTTATGCTCTTGGTTCTAAATACTCAGTAGAATTTACTTCTAATAGCGTGTGAACATTAAGTGTCGAAACAGTGCAGCAAATAACAATCACGAATCATTAATCATGATTTAGATCCGTTTGGAAGCTACTTCAATTTCTAAAGAAGTTTTGCCAAAAAGTTTTTCTCTCTTGGTGCGGCAGCCCCTCAGTTGCCCTGTGCACTTCAAAGGAGCCCAGTTTATGACAATTTAAATAATTTATACCCGAAAGTAAAGCAAAGCATGAAAAATTCAAGGCATCTTAAATCATTGTTAAGGTTGCATAAGCATAATAAAATAATTTAAGAAATAATTATGTGACACTGTGGGAGTGAATGAAGTCTAGCTAATGAATTATGATGTTCATATCATTTCTTAGTACTCTGTCACTGAACCTGCATTTTAGAAAGTTAAATAAAGGAGAGTTTAAGCTAAGACCTCAGTAAAGTTCTTTTTCTTCGGCAAATGGGATGACTCCCGGATAGATGTCTGACATGAAACAAAAAGTAAAATTGCATTTTTCAAGACTTAATTTTTTTTCCGCTTAGATAGAGAAAATGTCCCTGTTTATTTTATCAAGTTCATCCACATCTAAGAATGTGTTACAGAATGACAACAAAGCTGTCACTGAGGAAATAATCCTAGTCAATTTACTTTAAATGATTAAACCTATTTCACTCCCTTCTCCAAAGGAGTGAAATGGTAACACTGGGAGTCTAAGCAGCAGTTTTAGACGGAGGACGCTTATTTCAGTGGTGAAATAAACCTGCTCAGAAGGGTCAGCAAGCAATTTAGAGCCTCCTTTTATCACAGTATAGTGATGAAAGATAAGTTTGAACTGTCTTCCAAATTAGTAAATAGCACATAACATTAAAGTATGCACCTGGTGGAGAGAGAGAATATTGTTGGTCCCCTTTTAATGCTCAGAGATTCATCCTGCACATGACACACATATTGATGGCTTTAAGCTGTACACTTTGTGTGGAAGGAGAAAGTAACTTCCTAAGTTTCTCTAAGAACAAAAAACAAAAGAATCATAGTCTGATATGGAAGCATGATGCCTATGGCTAGAAATTGATGTGATTGACAATGAAGAATCAGAAGATTAAATAAACTGATTTAAGTCAAGACCAGCCATCCAAATATATTCCTAAAGTGATTATATTAGTTTCCTAGGGCTGCCGTAACAAATTGCCACATACTGAGTAGCCAGAAACAACAGAAATTTATTCTGTCTCATTTCTGGAGGCCAGAAGTTCAAAATAATGGAGTCAGTACAGTTAGTTTCTACCCGAGGCTCTGAGGGTAAATCTCTTCCATGTTTGTCTCCTAGCTTCTGACCGTTTCAGGCAATCCTTGACACCCCTTGGCTTGTAGACTCATTACTCTGTTTTCTTCCTCCATCCTCATGGAATTCTCTCCTGTGTCACATAGCATTCTCCTCATATGTCTGTCTCTATGTCTCTTCTTATAAGGATACCAGTCATATTGAATCAGGGTAGACCCTACTTGAGTGTGGCCTCGCCATAATTACATCTGCAAGGACTCCATTTTCAAATAAGGTCACAATCACCAGTACTGGAGGTTGAGACTTTAACATTTCTTAGTGGGGACACAATTCAACACACAACACTGATCAATGGCAAAGTTTGGGGGAAAAGTAGTAGCATTATTGTAAAATAGTAAAATTTCTTCCTTGGCCTTCTACTCTGGAAAATAATCATCAAGATAAACATCTCAGGGATTAAAAAGCCTCTAGCTACAAAGACTAGGAACACACTCATGTGCCCTAAAGGTCTAGAAATAAAATATTGGTGAATGAAATGAACTAGTTAGTGTAAGTGACTAATTTTATTCACTTTACGAAATAACTTATACTTAAATTTTAATCTCCACTTCCTTTTTAAAATGATCTAACTTCGCCATGCATCTTTTCCATATTCATTTTTCCACAAAATTTTTATAGTTCTCTTTATGGTTTGTTTTATCTAGGTATCTTACACTGGAGTTTTGACAAACATACTTTGTTAAGAATGCAGAAATACTCTCAAATGCCATAAATAGGTTTTCTCCCATTTTTCTTGAAACACACTCTTAGTCTCATTTTTTTACTTTTGATAGATATGTTAAGTAGAGAAACATTTCTCTTCTAGTAGACAAACCAGAGTGTGAGCACCATGATAAGCAGAGGCTAGCATGCAATTTCAGTTAGAAGAGATAGAGGGGAGAAGTGGAGAGTGGAGTGCCTCTGTCCAAATGGGGAGGAAACTACTCATCTCCAACCATTTAGTGTCACATAAAGCATGTGGGGAAGACCTACATGCAGCATGTCCAATTTTCAAGAAAAACCAAAAATCCAGATTTTTATGAGAAATCTCGAGATTTATTTTAATGTTGGCTTATGTTAGCCAAATAAAATGTATCTGTAGGTTGAATTCAGTTATAGGCCACTAATGGTTATCTTAGAGATCCCAGGATAACTATGTTGACAAAAGTTTTTCCCTTTAGAAAGTTTTGCGTCCCTTCCTCATCTCCCCATCTCAATGTTGCTTCCTTCTCCTCCTCTCTCTCTCCCTGTTTTCTCCTTATTCTTCTCCCAGCAATAAGTTCTGGCTCTCAGACTGCTCTTTCTAAAACAGAATTGAAAGTTGAACCCAGGTTAGCACCTAATAAAATATAATTTTGATTATCATTGCTTAATTGATAGCAGAAAAATAAATATATGCATAGGAAGATCTCAATCTGAAAAATTTTTAGCACTCAGTTACTACCTGACAAGAGAACTGATTGTGTATAGTTTGACAGTTTTTGCTATCTGTACTCACTTTTATTGGAGGTTATGATTTCTCATTACATATACATAAGGCAGTCAAATTTTTGGCTAATATACATTCTTGCTAGCCAATAAGAAAATATCTTTCCTTTGTTTTCTAACACTCCAGATGCAGAAGGTGAAGAAAAAGCGTTCTCTTACTGGGAAGCTAAAAGAATGACAAATATGCTCCCACAGGATTTGAAAACGCTAAATTCTCATTTTCCTAATCTCCTTTGTTGCCAGGATATACGTATGTACCCTAAGCTTCACCCATCAGATGCACCATTCCAGACTTTCTTAGAAATACAAAGAAACAGGGTCTATGCAGTATTCTTTACGGTGAAGATCCCAGAAAGGAGTGGCTGTCTTGTAGAGATTCATCTTACAGAGGCTGGTGGGGCAGCAATGGTTCTAGTTGGAATGCCTCTCATCTGAGAATTGGTGGCATCAGCTTGGAGCAGTGCTCAGTGGCAATTCCCAGTAGGTCTTTTGGTTCTAAGACATAACTTAAACATTGCTCTTGTCTCAAGCTTAATTCTCCACCTGGCCAGAAGACTGTGTGAGCTACTCTGTATACTAATAAACTTTTTTCTGTTTCAAATAACCAGATTTGTTTTCTGTTTCTTGAAACTAAATTCCTTGACTTATATAAAAATTAAATATGTGAATAGGTACAGTATTTTTTCCAAGAGTTTTACCTTGTGAGCAAATTGAACCACTGCTCTGAGAGATGAAATAAAACATAGTAATTACTATTACAGAAGCAGGTTCAAATTATAACTTAGCTGCTACTTTCCAGTAATGTGATTCTAAGCAAGTACTTTAATTTGAATATCTCTGTACCTCAGTTTTCCCATCTACAAAGTGGGACAATAATAGCCAGCACCTCTCTCATGGGCTTGTTGTGAGGATTGATTGAGTGCTTGTATATAATGAGTACTCAATAAATATTGCCTGCTGACATTATTTTTCCCTTGAGTTATATCAGAGGAGGGAAAAGATCACACAGTTAGCTGGGACTTGCTTGGCATAGCTACTCCATTTGGATGAGTAGTAAAGAAATAGATAGAACTGCGGGGGGCCAGCCCCTGCAAAGAGATTTAGAGGGTCCCTAGGAGGTGTGGTGGCGTCGGCAATTATTCTGGAGAAATAAAAAGAACGAAAGAGAGAGACGGGGGGAGGAAAAAAAGAGACTGGACTCTGTCTAGTGCAGAAGTCATTTAATGGGACAAACCGTAACCTTTTTATCCTAAAGTTTCACAGGTTAAATCACAAGACTTTCACGTGAACACAAAGCCAGGTGGGTGAGGGGTGTCCCCCACCCACCAGGTGTTTCCTCGGGCATGAGGAAGAGCAATCCCAATTAAATTACAAAACTTAAACATAAAGCCAGGTGAATGAGGGACATCCCCCATCCACCAGGTGTTTCCTCAAGGATGAGGAAGGAGGATCCCAAAATTATCTCACTGTTCCTCATGCTTGGTTAATATTTCTCAAAAGCAATACAACAATTCTAATATCATAATATTCTAATAATCAATAACTTTTACAACTTATGCATACACAACACCTAATGACCAACTTAAATCCCAATTCCTTTCTATTTTACACTAATTCTACCTATACTATAGAAACTCTTAATTATAGCCCAAACCAGTTCCTAAGGAATGTGGCCCAGCCCAAAGTTTGTGCTGGGCCGTTTCTAGTAACTCTAGATAATTAACAATATTATTAAGATTGAAACAGCACTTTATATGTATATACTAATTCTATAAATATACTTTTAAATCTTATAAAGAAGCTTGTACTGTATTAAAGGCTCCCAAATGTGAATTTGAATTTGAATTATGTTAAGTTTAAAGCCGAAACTGCAGTCTGTGAGAAACAGGAACAATGAACTCCTAAAGTAAGCCATGCCTGTTGTACTCTCAGAGCTTCATGCTTAGATCATCAAAGTCCCTGCTAGTGGGATGTGCCAAACAACAAAGAAGGGAAGAGGGAATGGGCCATCAGCTCCTGAACTCATCCTAGTGGTCTCAGGGTCCACAGCCTGCCTGGATCCCTAACACTCAGGCAGGACTCCTCGGTTGGCTCCCAACATAGAACCAGGAAGGAAGTCCAAGACTCTGGAGCTAGAGCACTTGAGGGCCCAATCTCCTATGAAAACAATCAACTGCCACTAGAGTTGGATTCCCCAAAGGTCTAAAACCCTCAGAGAGAAACTGCAAATAACATCTGTTCCTGGAATGCCTCCCTTGGTATCCTGAAAAAAAAATCCCTAGGGGACTTCACCATTTCCATTCCTACAGCTTTTCTCAAGCCTACTGTCCTCAAAACACTCTTGGGATATATCAGCAAATAAAACTGAAAAAGATGACCAGGTGCGGTGGCGCAAGCCTGTAATCCCAGCATTTTGGGAGGCCGAGGTGAGAAGATTGCCGAACCCACGGGTTCGAGACCAGCCTGGGCAACATGGTAAGACCTCATCTCTGTAATAAGTCAAAAAAAAAAAAAATTAGCCAGGCGTGGTAGTGCACGCCTGTAGTTCTAGCTACTTGGAAGGCTGAGGCAGAAGGATCGCCGGAGCCCAACAGGTCAAGACTGTGGTGGCCATGAATGTGCCACTGCACTCCAGCCTGGGCAACAGACTGAGACTCCAACTAAAAAAATTAAAAAACTGAAAAAGATTCTTACCATCATGGAGCTGATATTGCAGGATGAATATATATTAATTAAGTATTAACTAATTAATAATAAAATATAACAAATTAATTATGTGGCATGTTGCAATATAGGAAATATTAGGGGGAATAATAGAGCAAGACAAGTAAAATCTAGTGCCCAGGATAGAGGAGGCTTCAGTAGCTTATGCTAGGTAGGTCCTTTTAGAAAGGTGATGTTGGAGTAGACTTAAAGGAGGTCAGAGAGTTGGCTATGCAAATATCTGTAGGAAGAACATTTCAGGCAAAGGAAACAGCCATTGCAAAGGCCCTAAGGATAGTGTCTGCCTTGTATTTTGGAAGAACAGCAAGGAGATTACTTTTACTGAAGCAGTGTGAGTAGGGAAAATTTGTCGGATAAGATCACAGATATAACTAAGAATTATTTTATGTAGAGCCTCTCTACTTAACTCTTTGGACAGTTCCACTACCTTTGGAGAACCAACATCTACTACTTGTGGTTATAACATTTAATATTATGTCCTGTTGGCCAGATTAGACATTTTCCTAACCTCTAAAATGTGTTCTCTGGTGTCCACCTGAGACAGTAACTAGAAATAGTTCCAGGGCATGCTCTTCTTATATGCCCAGTCATTAACTAGACTGGGTTTATCTATAGTTTAAAACCAAAAGAAGAAAGAACACCAAAAGAGCAAAGAAATCTCATGTTCAGAATATGAAATCATCTACATTTTCCAAATGTGCATGATTACCAAATTAACTGTTTAAAATGAAGATTTCTGGACTCCCAGAATCTCCCAGAAAGAAAACTACTAAACCTATTTTTTTTAGCAAGTTCCCCAAGTTATACCAATGATGAACTAAGTTTAGAAAATACTAATTTGAACCTGAACCCTCATTACAAAAATGGAAAGTAAAAGCCCATAGGAGTTAAGTAATTTCCAAAAGAAGCATTTCTCCTCTCCTAATTGAGAAAGAATTTTTTTCTTTTTGCTTTCTTCTTTTAACTTTCCTCATTTATCTTCCAATATATAGAAGTTACATGTTTTTGATCAATCTCTGAGGGGACTGCTAACACTCCCTAATCATGTCTCCTAGGAGAAGTGACTTTGGAAACCTGAAACAGTCTCGGGAACTGCTCTATCCTTTCCTCATGAAAAGCTCACCTTGAAACAGTGGCAGCCACTCTACTCTAGGAAAATTATTTCTTCTTAATTGGGACCATCTAGAGAGGCTTGGAACCATAGAGGCTCTCTTTGCCAAGTTTAAAAAAAAAAAACAGGCGTCCCTTTGTCCTTATTATTTTCAAGATGATACATGTGATCTAACGGCTCTTGCACACCATGAGGCTCTCGTTGACATCAATCGGCATTATGCATGGGAAAGGGCAGCAGGAGAGGGCTCATTATCTCCAGCCCAAGCAGAGAGAAATGCAATAATAATCGTTCTCTGCTCTTCTTGAAGCTTTTAACTGGTGTTGGAAACATAAGTAACCTTCGTGCCTTCGGTTAGGGTGAGTAACACCTTTATCAGTTGGCAAATGGGATTCAATTCGTGCTCTGCTCGACAGACCACAGGGATGGGGGAAAGGGAAACATCGAATGAGAGAAAACTATTCTTATCTATAAAACTGGAATGGTTGAGTTGTCTTAGAAAAGAGCAGTGACTCCCCTGTAATACCTTATAATACACCCAAACTCTTAAGTAAATGAGGATTTTTTTGTATCCATGAATGTCAAAAGTCCCTTTGTCAAAGAGAAGGGTTGACCAGAGAAAATGCAGTACCCACACCAAGAGCATTATTAAGTCAAACCATTTTGTTTATCAAGAATCTTTTACTCTTTTTTCTACCAAAGACACAGTCATAGAATTGATGCAGCTTAACATAAAGGTCTCATGAATCTAGTTAGGTCTCCATTATCTGCTTCAAAATGAGAACCCTGGCACAGATCATTTAAATCAGCAGAAAAGGCACACATCTGAAGGAAAATCTTGACTTTCCTTTGAAAGGTAGTATTATCATGGTTTTGAGTCTTTCTGTTTTCCTGTTTCATTCTTACACCAACAAGAGAAGACAGTCATTCATCAGGTTTCCTTTGATGAACTAAAAACTATAGGAAAAAAAGGCTATTTTCTTCAAAATGATGATGGTTTCCTCCTCTTTATCTGTATATTCTCTCAAGCCACCTACTAACACTCTTTTTCATTTTATTCTGTTTTGCCTTGCTTCTTTTTCTAAAGGAAAGATCCTGCTAAGATCATCTGGGAATCATTCTCTCAAAAAGGTGCCTTTTAAAAAAATTAAATTGTGGTAAAAACATTTAGCATGAGAACTACCTCTTGACAATTTTTAAAGTAATTTTGTTAACTATAGGCACAATGTTGTACAATAGATCTCTAGAACTTAGGCATCTGTCATAACTAAAACTATATTCTCATTCAACAGCAACTCCCCATTTTTCCCAGTCCCCAACCCCTGGAAACCACCATTCTATTTTGTTTCTATGAGTTTAACTATTTTAGATTCTGCATATAAATGGAATTATACAGTGTTTGTTCTTCAGTGAGAGACTGATTTCATTCGGCATAATGTCTTCAAGTTTCATTCATGTTGTCACATATGGCAGGATTTCCTTTTGGTTAAGGCTGAGTAATACTCCATTGTACATATATATTCACCACATTTTTGTTATCAGTTCATCATCTAATGAACATTTAGGTTGTTTCCAGATCTTGACTATTTAAAATTATGCTGCAATGAACATGGGTAAAATCCCAATTTCAATTATTTGGGATATACATTCAGAAGCGGGATTGCTGGATCATATGGTAGTTCTATTTTTTAATTTTTAGAACCCTCCATATTATTTTTCATAGCAGTTGAGCCATTTTACATGACCATCAACAGTGTACAAGGGTTTCAACTTTTCCCCATCCCTGCCAATACTTTTTGACTGTTGCTGGTGTTATTTTTTTTAATCATAACCATCCTAGACTGTGTGAGGTGCTATCTCATTGTGGTTTTTATGTGTATTTCTCTAATGATTGTTGTTTTTGAGCATCTTTTCATATACTTGTTGCACATTTGTGTGTCTTTTTTGGAGAAATGTCTATTCATGCCCTTTGCTGATTTTGAATAGAGTTATTTATTTGAGAACTCAACTTCAGGAGTAGGATTTATTATAGACACGTGTAAAGCACTGCTACAAGTCACTCAAACATTTATGTCAGCAGTGCTTCTTTAAAACTAAACTGGACCAGACCAAGCACTTCATCAAACACAATAAACTATCAACAAATATTAAGAAAATGGAGATCACAAAAGTTTCAATTAGCCCAAGTAATTCAATAAGAAAAGATTTTAAATTCTTGTCTTTTCATTCTAAACCTTGGTATTCACTCCCTTTTCCTGCTGCCAGTAAGAACGCATTTTTTTGTTTGTTTATTTGTTTCACTTTGTTTTGAATTTTAGCTTCTGAAATATTTTGTTCACAGTCTTTTCAGGTCTAGTGAAAGAAGAGAAGGGGATTGTCTGATCATTGATCTCCTAGAGCTATTTCCAGAAGACTGATACTCCAATTAATTCACCAAAATCCCTACTAGTTTTTCTGTTGGAAACCTAGGCCACTCAGCTATTCACTCACTCTATGTACTCACCCCTGTGTAAATATGCATTTTTCCTCTTCTGATTCAAGATTGCACATCTATGTATGAAGGAAGAGCTAAAAAGCCAAGTATCTTGCCTTCTCCTGTAGGTGGCAAAATGAGAGAATAAAAACTGAGAATGAATATGAGTATTATTTCATTGCCTCAGGCTGTGTTTCAAACCTATCATTGTCACCAAGCCACCTTTCTTTTGACCAAACTACAATCCGGTCTGAGTTAAATTATTTCTTGAGAGTAAGGACCATGATTAATACTTCTTTGCATCACTCTCCAACCCTACCCCAGTGCCAGTTACACAGTAATGATCAACAAATTCCTATTAATGAGCAGAAAATGTGATAGGGCATTAAAAATCATATAATTATAATACTTATTTTACAAATGGTAAAACAGTCTCAGAACAATAAAATGTAACTTCTAAAGCCATACCCATAATGAATAGATAACTGAGGCATAATTAGAACCCAGGAATCAAGCATTTGGTCTTCAATATCTTTTTTTTAATGTAATCTTTGAGCCTAAATCATACATACAGTATCCTTTCCTTTGATTTTGACTTACGTATCTTAAATATTGATCTATCTGGAAATGCTTTCTCCTGCCAGACCTACTTCTGATTTCACAATCATGAAACTGATTTTGAGTAACTTTGTGTTTTGCAGGAGGTCAACTGGATGTCTCTACCATAGACAGTCTTGCAGTGGGGCAGGAGGAAATGTTTTGTGTCCAAGGTTACATTGCTACATGGTAGAAAGTCAGTTCTTTTCTTGGTTCATACTGGCATCATTGACCCTGGCTTTACTTGCCTCTCAGTTTTTGGCAGCCATGGTTTTTCACATTCCAAGAACCTGGCTCTCTAAACTGAGCTAAGTCTATCCTCAGAATAATGACAAGGCAGGAAATGCATAGCTCCACAATTGCAGCCGTCTCGATGACAATCCTCTTTGGTCAGAGAAGTAGGGCAAAAATTCAATTCTACAGTCATTTATTGATCACCTTCTATGTACAAAACTCAATGCTAAGCATTTGGAAGAAAATGTAGCTAAATGTAGTATTGGTTTACCTCTAATTCACAAAAGTGATGACCCAGTTGACACACATAGATCAAATGTTTATTGGGTATAAGTGCTTAATAAATAATAAATTATACACAAACATTTTAAATTGAATTTTATAAAAATAATTATCTTTGCAGAAGACAAATTATTTGTATTCATTCACTCATTTGTTCATTTATTGAAAAATATGTATTAAGCATCAGATGTTTTCCAGGCACTCCCCCAGAAAATGGGAATACAAAAGTAGAATAATTTCATATCCTTACATTCTATGAGTTTGCAGATAAACAGACAGAGACAGACCCCCAAAAAGTAAGGACAATAGACTGGAAAAGATATTATGGTAGAAGTCTTTGTTCTATGAGAGATCACTGGTACGGAGATGGTCATCAAAGATGAGGGAGAAGTCAGTTCATAAAGCATCTTAATGTGAAAGATAAGCAGTTGCAGGACAGATACACTCCAGTTGGAAAGGAAAATGTAAAACAAGGCACTGAGACATGGCACAACTTAGATGTATAATGTAGGAGGAAAAAAAGATAGAATAGACCATTGTAAGTAGAGCTGCAATAAACACTGAGTGCAGATATCTCTTCAGCATATTGATTTCATTCCCTTTGGATATATATTACCAGTAGTAGGACTGTTGGATCATATGACAGTTCTATTTTTAATTTTTTGAGAAATCTCTGTACTGCTGTCCATAATAGCTGTGCTAATTTACTTTCCCATCAACATTGCATAAGAGTTCCTTTTTATCCACATCCTTGCTAGCATGTGCTATTTTTTATCTTTTATGTGTCAATTAAAAACAAAATAAAACTTTAAAAATAAAAAAGGAAGGCTAGGATAAAGACAAGTCAGAATCTTTAGGCATTGATAAAGCGTTTATATTTTGCCCTGTGGGCAATAGAAATCACTAAACGTTTTCTAGCAGAGAAAGGATTTGGTTAGATTTGGGGTGAATTGGGGGAAATGTGACAAAATAAGAACATCCATGCAATGCCTGAAGTTATTTACTTGAAGCAATATACTTTGACATACTCAATAGAAATCGTATATGCAAGCATAAAAGAGGTATAGTCTACAGAATCTAATAACAAGTTAGATTTTGAGTAGGCAAAATAACTATCCCTCAAATACGTCCATGCCCTAATGACCAGAACCTGTGACTATGTTACCTTATGTGACAAAAGCAACTTTCAGATGTGAATAAAGTTGTGGACCTTAAAATGAGAAAAATAAGTTGGATTTTCCAGATGAATTTAATCTAATCATATGAACCTTCCCAGCTTCCCAAGCATAAGTGGAGACATATGAGATGGAAAAAGAAAGACACAATGTGAGAGGAAATTAGCCTTTCATTTCTGGTGTTGAAGATGAAGGAAGGAGTCCGTGAGTCACAGAATTGTGTTGGCCTCTAGAAGCTAGGAATGGCCTTTAGCTTATAGGCAGCAAGAAGCAAAAATCTCAGTTCTATACTCACAAGGAACTAAACTTTGTCAAAAATCAAGTGAGTAAGAAAACATCTCTGCTAGAATCCTTAGAAAGGAACAGCGTTGTTCTTACAGTCTATTGTTCTAAACTGGAGAACCATTCAATAATAAACTTGTGTTTTTTGAGCTGGTTAGTTCTTGGTAATATGTCAACAATAGAAATCTAACCTATATCTGAAGGCAAAAGCGGTATCTAGGTGAGAAGTCAAAGGCAAAATAAGGAGAATTTTCTGGGAAAGTTGATAAGAATTAAAGATGTAAGGAGAATTAGGAGAAGGCACAGATCCAAGAAAAAAAAGAACACCAAGCAAAAGTGTTCTAAATAGACAACTACAAGACAATAAAATTGATAATATTGGACTGCTAGTTCTAATTTCCTTAAGAGTGTCTCCTGTATTTCCTAAGGTTCTTATAGTTTGAGGTTTTATGTTTAGGTATTTGATCCATTTAGAGTTGATTTTTTTGTATGGTGATAGGTAGAGGTCTTGTTTTAATCTTCTGCATGGGGTCAACCAGTTTTCCCACCACCATTTACTGAATAGGATCTCCTCTCCCCAGTGGTTGATGGTGGAGGCTTTGTTGAAGATGAGTTGGTTGAGAAATTGAGGTTTTACTTCTGGAATCTCTATCCTGTTCCATTAGTCTATGGACCTGTTCTTGTACTAATATCAGGCTGTTTTGATTATTGCAGCTTTATAATAAAGCTTAAAGTCTGGCAGTGTGATACCTCCCACTTTGTTGTTTTGTTTTGTTTTCTGAGGATTGTTTTGGCTGTTCGTGGTCATTTATGTTTCCATATGAATTCCTGACATTTCCATGTCTGAGAATAATGCTGCTGGTAATTTTATGGGTATTGTGTTAAATCTGTAGATTGCCTTGGATAGGATGGACATTTTAACAATGCTGATTATTCCAGTTCATGAGCATGAAATATTTTTCCATTTGTTTGTGTCATCTTTAATTTCTTTGAGGAGTGTTTTGCAGTTTTCAGTGTAAAGGTCTTTGATTTCTCGGGTTAGGAAGATGCCAAAGTATTTCATTTTGTTTGTGTGTGTGTGTGTGTGTGTGTGTGTGTGTGTGTGTGTGTGTGTGTGTGTG